>NW_007251265.1:224213-270153 GCF_000164805.1 Carlito syrichta
GGCCGGAGCCCAGCAGGTCGAGGCTGCAGTGGCCGGGAGCTGCCACTGCACTCCAGTCTGGGCGACAGTGAGACTCCAACTCAAAAAAAAAAAAAAAAGAAGTCAGGAACCAGAGAAAAACCAAAATGTCTTTGGAAATTTCAAAACTGCTCATTACCCAGCATTTGAAACTGCAACTCTTATTTGTGATTCACCATAACTGAGCACAATGGACATGTTCCCATCTCCATATCTTTACTCTCCAATATCTTCCAGGAAAGAAGTTATCAAAAATCTGTTGAACATACTGATCTTAACGAACAAACAACTTAAACACAGCTAGATATCATTTCACCTAAATTTTAAGTAAAGTCAGAAGCTGACAAACTACTCTGAAATAAGTTTTATGCGTTCAGATTGCAAGTGATTTTAACATTCAAGAAAGAAAATACATTTTGTTATACAAAATAGTCCCTGGTAATATCAACACAGATTATCATGTGCCTCTTCTGAAATGAATTGATACGTAATATATTTAGGCACATATCTCTGTGACATAATGCACAGAAATTAATTTAAAGTTTAATATATGTATATTTAGCAACTGGTTATATCATAATGTTACATAAAAATTAATAACAAAATTACCATCTGGTCTTAAAGCAAATGTAAAACTGTATAAAAAGTAAGATTATCTATCCCAGGTAATGAAAGGCAAGGTAATGAATAAATAAGATGTGAGTGTATGTGTGTAGTTCAGAATATAAACAATACACATAATAATCTCCCACTGGGAAAGTATTTTTTTTTTAATTTAGAAATTTATTTGAAAATTCTAAGTATGTAACTACTGAACTCACTATTATGGTTTTAATTAAGTCTTGGCCAAGCACACATCTTTTGTACAAGTCTAAAATGTAGAAACAAAAGTAGATTTGTTTCTGTTACACATGGGTGTAAGAAACACTGAAAATCAAGAAACCAAGTAAAGCAGTCTTCAGCACTACTCCCAATAGCAGAAATATGGAACCAACCGTGCTGCCCATCAAAACTGAACTGGATTTTTAAAATGTGGTACATATACAAAATGGAATATTACGCAGCCATAAAGCAGGACAAAATGATGGACTTTGCAGCAACTTGGATGGATTTAGAGTCTATAACACTCAGTGATCTATCACAGAAACAAACAACTGAGTACCATATTTTCTCACTCATAGCAGACCCTAAATATTTATCATAATAGTGTAAGAAGCCGGGTTCGGTGGCTCAGCCTGTAATCCTGCGCTTTGGGAGGCTGAGGTGAGTGGACTGCCTGAGCCCGCAGGTTCAAGACCCGCCTGGGCAACTTGGCCAGACCTCATCCCTACAATAAAATCAAAAAATCAGCCAGGCATGGTAGCGCATGTCTGTAATTCTGGCTACTCGGAAGGCAGAGGCAGAAGGATCGCCGGAGCCCAGTGGGTCGAGGCTGCAGTGGTCAGAAGCGACCACTGCACTCCAGTCTGGGCGACAGAGTGAGACTCCAACTCAAAAAAATATATATCTACAGTATAAGAAAGGGATTGGCAATCGCAGGATACCACCAGGGGAGAGAGAGGGGAGTACATGATATCAGTAAGGGTGCCTGATCTCAAAACAGGCAAAGTGAGGACCAAAGGGAGGCCCAAACTTTGCCTGTCTGATAACGACTTGTATACCTAATCCTAAAGTGAACTCCACATCTTTAGGATAAAAATTAAAAATCACAAATAAAGCAGTCTTCTCATTGCTCACCATGATTTGCTGATTGCATGCTCCATTTTCTTATCTCCTACCTCCCTATACCTATTGCCATAAGCCTCAAATGAAAACTAAAACGCAGCTACTTCTGAAGATGCCTTTACACAGTCTCCTAAGAGCTAGTCTGAGAAAGGAGACGGGGGAGGCTAGGAGTAAAAAGCAGCCATTAAAAGATTTAGCACCTCACCTTTACAGCTAGGAAGTTCAGTCCACTCTCATGGGCCAAGGCCTTTGCTATCATTGTTTTAGAGCATCCAGGTGGACCATACAGAAGGACTCCTTTAGGTGGCCGAATACCCATTCGGATAAAAGCCTCTGGATGCTTCAAAGGCCATTCCACAGCCTGTTTCAACTTCTGCTTGACATTTTCAAGTCCTCCTATATCTGACCAGGATACCTGCAAAACAGAATGTTTTCTAAGTGTAAGTGTTGCCAGAACAGAGAACTAAAAATAATAAATAAAACATATCATCAACCAAAGAAGTGCAAATGGGAAGAGAAACACGGAAGAATGAGAAACAGCCTTGAAAAAATTCCTAGAACATTAAGAACTGGAAGTAAACGTGAGCTGTATATTATAAAAATACTATATGTGTGTGGGTATGTGTGTGTGTGTGCGCGCGCATGCACGCGCGTATTTATGCTTGCGAGTCTTGTGTAAATAACTAAAAGATTGAACACATAGTTAAGTCTATCCTTCCAGACAGCTTTAAAAGTTAGGTTTCATCTGTCTGAAAATGGTCTCATCCATATACCTTAACTACTTTTTTTTTTAACAAAATTACTTCAAAGCATATTTTTGTAGATCCTTATGGAACATAAGATCTTTTTTATCTTTGGCATATAAAGAAAGTATCCTCAAAATTTTGTTCCATTACTAAACTAAGAAGTACACCCAAAATAAGATAGCACCTTACATATTATTTACTTATAAATAAATACGTCTTAAGAATACACTGTGCGAGATGTGTACAGGAAACAGAAGAATGAGACAGGAATCCACACTCTAAAGAAACTTTACAATTAGTAACAACTAGCAACATGAACATAAATACAGTACAATGAAAAGGACACTAAGTACAATAACAAACATAAAAAGCCTTTGGGAATTCCCAGGAAGAAAAGATTACTTCCAGCTGGAAGGCAAATCTGAAAGCCAACTCTTAAAGGATGGATGAGATTTGGAAATGTAAAAACAAGGGAAATGGTCAGGTAGAGGCCAAAAAGTGGCAAAGACTCAGAAGGGAAAAAATACAAAGAGGATGGGAGAAAGAAGATTTGAGGAAGAGAAATAAAGAATAGTTGAAGCCGTAGGACCTTGAAGACTAGATGAAGGAGTTCAAGATAAATTTTTGTACATACTAAGGAGTCTTTGAAGGTTTTTAATCTAGAAAGGTATATGGTCTGATGCTTCTGGAAGACTTCTCTGAGAAGACTTAGTAGAGAAGAGACAGTGTGCAGGGAAACCAACTCGGGACACAAATTTTTTTTAAAGGCTAGACCTAGGGTAGCAAGGTGACCTGATGATGAAAACAAGCCAGAACAACACTACAGAGATACACAAAGAGAGAAAATATAAAGCTGGATTTCATGATAGATTCAAAACATATGGTCCACATACGAATATCTTCAAGAGGAAAAATAAATGACAGATTTATTTTTAATATACAGAGCTAAACATGGGACAGAATATTCAAAAGATCAAAAGTGGGCAGTTGGCATGTAAGTGGTGCAAATGAAGCCCTGAAATGAGGATAAAACTGAAATTTCTGCTTCAGAGACAGCCTCATGCATATAGTAAAAGCCATGAGATCAATTAAAATTGCCAACCAAGAAAAGATATGTGGGCCAAAGGCAGAGCACTGGGCATCACCAACATTCAAGAGGCAGGAGAAGAAGAAACAGGAAGAGAAGTCATAAAACAGGCAATTCATAAATCCAAAGGAGAAGCAAGGATTTTGTTTGTTCAATTAGAAAAAGATTGCTTTTTCCAAATGAACTTATATGGTTTTGTGGGAAGATTTTATTGTTTTTGTTTTCTGCTCACAAATCCAGGGGAATGCTATGCTATCAACCATAATCCTGAGATCTGATTTAATTATTTTCCTAAATTGCTTTCTTGAAATTTAAGATTATTGGATTAAAAGACATGAACATGGGCAACCCCTTTGGGTTCCCTCCCACTGTGGGAGCTTTTCTGTCCTCTCAATAAATCCTGCTTTCTTAAAAAAAGAAGACATGAACGTTTTTAGGCCTCTTGGTTCCTAATGCCAATTTATCCCAACCATTTAATGTATTCTAAGGGTACCAGCAGGAAGTGGCGATGTCTTCCTGCAGCATTTCAGCCCTTGATTTTTTTTTGCCTTCTTTTTCTTTTTAGGTTTCTTCTGATTTCGGATTTCGCCATTTAAAAAAACTAAATTTAACTCAAGATCAGTGTACATGGTCTTTGGGTCCTAAAAATACCTAGCGGTCAACGGCAGAATCAAATTTCCCGTTGACCACAGAAGACAACTGTTGCTGCTGTGACTGGGCTTATTTCAGGCAAAAGTGCAGCGGACCCTGCTGGGTGGTGCCTGTTTGTACTCTCCGGTGTCTCTGATCCATTCTTCTTCTTTAATTTTTCACTTTGCTTTGAAAGTTTCAAACATATGCAAAAGTTGAAAGTTCAGTACAATAAATGCCTATATACTCTGCCAAAATATAGTAATTCTTACTCTTTGCCACACTTGTAATAGTGCGTGCTCTCTCTATATATATACAAGCACACATGTATACACACAGTGCGCACACACACACTTGAATGTTTGAATTTTCTGTTGGATCTTTTAAAAGCAAGCTGCAGATATTATGTTCTTCTCTCCAAATACTTTAACATACCTCTCATAAAAATAAACATTCGGAGAAGCTAATTTAAAGGAGGGTAGTTGAAAACTGAGCAGAGACCAAAAAGTATAGAGAGCTGAGAAGAAATGGTCAGTACAGGAACTAGGACTTTGCAGCAACTGGGATGGATTTAGACTCTACAACACTCAGTGATCTATCACAGAAACAAACAACTGAGTACCAAATTTTCTCACTCAGAGGTGGACCCTATATATTTGCCACACACTCGAAGAAAGGGATTGGCAGTAGCAGGACACTGTCAGGGAGGGAAAGGTTATTGAATAATAACAAGGTGACTGAATAGCACAGTTTAATCAGAGCAGTAGCTTACGTTTTATGCCTTAAACAGTGGAATAGCCGGGCTTGGTGGCTCAGCCTGTAACCCCAGAGCTTTGGGAGGCTGAGGTGAGTGGAATGCCTGAGCCCACGGGTTCGAGACCCGCTCGGGCAACTTGGCGAGATCTCATCTCTACAATAAATAAAAAATTAGCCAGGTGTGGTAGTGCCCACCTGTAGTTCCAGCTATTTGGAAGGCTGAGGCGGAAGGATTGCCGGAGCCCAGCAGGTTGAGGCTGCAGTGGCTAGTAGCATGCCACTGCACTCCAGTCTGGGCAAAGGAGTGAGATGCCAACTCAAAAAAAAAAACAGTGGAATATGCACACATATGCATATACATAAACAACAAGCATACACATAAACACACTGATAGACACCATGTACATACTACATAAAAGTGACAGATAAAAGCAGTGTTTACAGTAACTGTCACACGACGAATCAGAGACTTCTTAGACTTTCAAAACTGAAATGATAATGTGTCACTGTTATGCTCCTACTTGACAGTCATTCACCTTTTACTATGCAACTACTGTACAGTGAGAACACACTCTGAACATGCTGTGAGGAGCAGCCATCTCCGTGCCTTCCAGCACGGAAGTTGGACAATTAAGCACGGTAGCAACGAAGCATACTACTCACTACACTAATGCAGGTAAGAATACACTGACAGATCTAATTTTCTTAAAGGTCAGGACAGAACTACATCCTTCCTAATCAATGACTTTTTAAATAATGCAATTACATGCCCATAAATGGCTAGGAGAATTTTCTTCCTCAGGTCTGCACAAAACAAAGCAATCCTGGCAGTCCAACCTGACAACCTCCAATGTGATAAAATTTGGTAAATTCAATACATTTCAGGGTGGTTTTTAATCAGCCTTTTAAAAAGTCTTTAACAAGCAACTGAAACCAGATCGTGAATGCTTGAAACACCTCCATGAAACATACATTTTGAAAATCACCAAAATAATGGATAAGAAACTCTACATGATTAAGAGATTATATGTCGGGAAACCCCCTCGGGTCCCTTCCCCTGTCTTCTCAATAAATCCTACTTTCTCACCTAAAAGAGAGAGAGCAATTCCATGTCTCTTTAGTTAGGCATCAGTAAGCAGTGGCAAAAGAGCTGGAGAGGACTTATTGCTCAAGAGAAATTAAGATGCTCTCCCCAGAAAACTGAGTGTTCGATGACACAGAACAGTTCAACAAAAGCAATGCCCTCGCCGTCTGCACTAAGGAGCGGGCCCACAGCCCTCAAGGCGGTAGGGTCCATGGGACAGGGAAACAACCCGACCCTTCCTCCCTCCTGGCATGCGGGGCTGATTCATCAGCAGTCTCGTCTGTACTTCTGCCTTCACTACGTACGTCTCTACTCCTGCCTCAGCCTGCCAGGATTCCCTCCTTCTTCCTATCCTTCGAAGCAGCCTGACTTCCATACCTTTCCCACCTAGAGCTGTATCCTGTCTCCTCCTCCCCCAAGACAGGCCCCCCATTCCTGCTGCCTGGGCCGTTCCACTGGACATTCTGGTGGGAAGGGTGCTTCGCCAGCAGGATCGCCCCAAGCAGTGGCAGCAAAGGTCACAAGGGGAGAGTTGGCCAGAAAGCACGATCCGAGGAAGCCATTATGTCAGAAGGTCTCTAGCCTCCTCGCAGTGAAAAATAAAACAAGGTCGCCTACAGAAAGAAATGTCAGCCAGTCTGACAAATACTGAGTAAATGCCCATTTCATGCTGTGCAGGTTCCTGAGATAAAACACTTCCAGCCCACACTGAGCTTCTGACCTGCTGGAATATTTTCACAAACAGGCAGCCACCATACAGCATGGCACATGCTAAAAGGCAATCCCAGAATTTACACAGCCAGGAAAAGCGTTCCAGGAAGTACCAGACGAGGTGGGGCCTGATGGACATACAGGAATCATCTGGATGCAGTGACAGAAAATGCCACCAAGAGGAGGAAGCAGGGTAAGCATGTGTCTTAGGAAAACGTAAAAGCAATTCAGAATGGCTACAACTCAGAGAGCAGGAGGAGAGCAGAAGCAAGGAGGCTACAACAGCTAGGGCTTGGAGACTGTGCGGCTTAGCTCAGACTCTAGCCTGAGAGCACTAGACAGAACCACTCGACCTGAGGACCATGTGACCACATCTGTGCTTCCGGCAGAGTGGCACTAGGAGAGGGGCAGGCGAGACTGGGGACCCAGGAAGGGCGCTGCAGCAATCCGGGGGAGAGACAGCAGCAGACTGCATGCTATCATAGCAACGGGGCCAAAAATAGTGACAAAAAAGGCAAATTGAGGAGTCTTGATGATTAACTACATGTGGAGGGCAATTGGTACAGAAGAAAATGGAAACAAAGCTAACATCCAGGATTCACACGGGGATAGCTGGGTACCTAAAGTTTACATTAAAAAAAAAAAAGGAATTATGTGTGGAAACAAAGGAGTAAGATTCATAAGGTAGCAACTGAGACTTGAATATGGTAGGAAAATCTGGAATCTGTGATAAGGAATCAACCCATCCAAAATAAATGAAAATATTGTCTGGTGTCTGAATGGCACATGTTCTATGCTTAATTTCTTTTCAAATACAGATGATGCTACGTTGTTACAAATACCCAACCATAAGTATAACCCCTTTTAATAAATGTAACTTCGCAAAGCACTTAAGGCTGCACATACAAAGTATGGGACTCACATAGCTTTATAACATAAGCCCAGTACAAATTCAAAAAACTTTCATATTCTTCAAAACAGAGTAGAAATCAACTCAAAGTTGTTATATAAGTAATCCATAGTTACATAAGAACCCTGCAGAAGTCACATAAATATCAAGTTCCATTTCAATAACTGGGCAAGCTAGAAACACTTGAACTAGATAGAACACCGTATCAAATCTCAAGCTATGTCAGAAGATCTAGAACTTTATCTCTAAGCTTAACAGTTATGTGAGAAGCAACGTGACCAACTTTTCCAATGTGTTTTATCTGGTCAAACATAACACACTTGTACTGAAACAGAACTGCTCCTTGGGGCACAACAGAGAAATACACAAGCCCTCAGTCCTTCCCACTGACCCAACACTTTCCACATGTGAAGTTGCATTTATTTGACTATCAAGGCCTGTGTGGAAAAGGTAAATAATTTCTAAAATATGCAGCTCCCGAGGTGTTTTTGCAAAGCCACTGTCTTAGAGACAATGGTGAGGAGGAAGTTAGAATTAAGTATTATAGGTACAGGATGCTGGTTTGCATCTGTATTTTATTACTAACTGGTAGAGGAAGTTCCTTCTCTCAAGGTAGAAATCTCCAAGGCAGAGTTGCCAGAATCGATGTATATTCTCTAAAGGCATTTCATTGTCATAAAGGCCTCCTCTCCTGGGCTGTCCTGGATCACTGACTATATCAAGACATTCTGCTACTGGCATGTAATAGAAAAGAATATTAAACTAAACAATTTGATGCACTTTGAAGACAGAAGGAACTAAAAGAAGAAAATGCTCAAGCTGGGCTCGGTGGCTCAGCCTGTAATCCCGTGCTCTGGGAGGCTGAGGTGAGTGGATTGCCTGAGCCTGTGGGTTGGAGACCCGCCTGGGCAACTTGGCGAGACATCATCTATACAACAAATCAAAAAATTAGCCAGGCGTGGTAGCGCGCACCTGTAGTTCCAGCTACTGGAAGGCAGAGGCAGAAGGATCGCCGGAGCCCAGCAGGTCAAGGCTGCAGTGACCAGGAGCGGCCACTGCACTCCAGTCTAGGTGATCTGCTGAAGCCCAGCAGGTTGAGGCTGCGGTGGCCGGTAACGGCCACTGCACTCCAGTCTGGGTGATAGAGTGAGACTCCAACTCCAAAAAATAAATAAATAAAAAGAAAATGCTCAAAGAGGAAAATTTTTTGTGAGACAGCCTCTCCGCAGGGAAGAAGAAGAGAAGCCTATCAGCTATGCTCGATGTTATCTAAAATGCAAATGACCGCGTGAATCCAAGGATGCTTATAATCTATAAGATCCATGGGTTGGTCCATCATTAAAGACGGGATGGGGTTTTACAGGAGCAGGGAAGTACATTTAACAAAAAGTAAACTGAGGAACTGAAGTTTTAGTTACATCTCAGAGAGAAATAGTGAACTGCAAACATAAAGCCAGGCACAGTGGCTCACTCCTGTAATCACAGCATTTTGGGAGGCTCAGGCAGGAGGATCGCTTAAGGCCAGGAATGCAAGACCAGTCTGGGTAACACAGCAAGACCCTGTCTTACAAAACATATAAAAATTAGCCAGGTGTGGCACATGCCGGTAGTCCTAGATACTTGGGAGGCTGAGGTAGAGAGGATCACGTAAGCCCAGGAGTTTGAGGTTACGATGAGCTTTGATGTATTCCAATCTGGGCAAGACCAAGATCTTGTCTCTAAAAACACAAGATTCTGGCTTCTTGGTGAAGACTATGTTTGCCATTGTTATTATGCATATCCTGTTATTTTCCTAAGAGGCTAGACCAAAAAACTTTAAAAGAAAGGGAACAAAAGGTAAAAAAATTTTTTTTAAAGTTTTAAAAGCTCAAAGAGAAAAGAGTGAATACAAAAAACTATTAAAAATTTTTTAAAGACAAACAGAAATAACTAGCCAGGGGAAGGTACTGTTACAAAAGGGAATGGATGATTCAAAAAAACCTCAAGGTCAACATATTTATGGGGAAAAGAAGTTCAACTCTCCACGAGTCAAGGCTAAAATAGACAAATTAAAATACTGAAAACTATTTTAGCCTTTAAAATTAGCAAAAATTAAAACATGGGGTTCTCCGTAAGTGGACCTTGAACTTTTACCATAAGGCAACAAGAAAGGGACTGGCAGTAGCCAGACACGGCTGGGGAGGGAAACGGAGCACATGACATCCACAAGGGCACCTGATCTCAAGCCAGGCAAAGTGGACACCAGAGGGAGGCCCCAACTTCACCTGTACTATGACCACTTGTATACCTAATCCTGAATTGCACCCCACATCTTTAAAATAAAAAATTTAATAAATTGATAAATAAAACACGGAGTTCTCAAAGCCGATGATGTACAATGAGACAACAGTCTTACACAGTGGTTTAAAAAAAAGGTCCATTTCCTAAAGGAAACTGGCAACATATCTTAGAAGTTCATATACTTTAACCTAATAACATTAATTCCTAGACTACATTCCTAAAACAAAAGATACAAAAAGATTTTTCTTCAAAGATTCACAGCACTCTGCATGATAGCAAATAACCTAGAAACAATCTCAATGACAAACATCAAACAATAATTAAATTAATTACAGGATACTCAAAAATTGAACAATTTCATACACAGAAATTAAACATATTTAGAAGATATTTTACATTTCCCAAAAATTTGCATTAAAAAGACTATAAGCCTCTGAATACATTATAATCCCATTTGAAACACACACAGACACTTTTGAAAGACTAAAAGGTATTATGCCCAAATATTAAAAAGTGATTATTTTAAGGTATGGAGATATAGGTAATTCTTATATCATCCTTCATAATTTTTGGTACCATCAAAAATTTTCTACAGTAAAACTGCATTACTTTTATCATTTGACATATAATACGTGTGTGTAAGAGGCTTTCATGAATGAGTACAAAAAAGCAGACTCAGACCCTAGAAGCTGTGGACCAAAGAAAGGATAGCATGGTGTATGCGTGTGGGTCGGGGGAGTCTTGAGCTCAGCAAGAAGAAACCCTAACGCCCAGTCGCCAGGGAGCCACTCACTCAGCCAGCAGAGTACAGGAACCAAGGGAGAAGTTGCTGAGAGTCACAAAACCGGAATCTGTTTAACCTAATTTTCATCCTTTACTACAACTGCAGTTCCTTTATTCTTTCCACCTATTGTACTGTGGTTAAAACTTACAAGTGAAATAAATCTAATCAACTTTTCAAAATGTCTTCTACAGGTAAAATCTGTCCTAGAGCCTATAGGGGCAAAAGATGAGTGTGATAATGTCTCCAAAAATCTGAACTCTATCTAGAAAGAGAAACAGAAAAGTAACCTGAAGGATATAGTCTTTGTCTAAATATATAAAATATCTGTCTTCACATAAATATAAAAACTCCCCCCCAAAATAAAACAGCTCTACAATTCACAAATATGAGAGATAGTGAAAACAGGAATTTGAGGACTATGTGTAAAACGACAGTTGTCAGAATACGAAAATAACAGTAGCAATTATCACCCGATAGATTATGAGGTCAGATGATAAATAATAAGTATAGCCAATAAGAAACTCTAAAGGAGAATATAAGAATTGTCGGTACTCCCAACACCTAAAAGTAACCACTATCAAAAATTTGGTATAGTACCTTCTAACCTCTCAAAACGCAAACGCACATGTGTACCTATGTGTGTGGCTTAAATGAATTTTTCATTTTGTTTTGTATTCACAATTTTATTTTCTGTTTCTTTTTAACTCTATTCTTTGGGTAGATGTTTATAAATAGCTATATTTTGGAGGACTACTGACAACAGATAATCAGTTCGTACATTTTTTATTTCACAAGCACTATTTAATTACCATCACTTTTTTTTTTTTTTATCTTACCACTCAGAACTAAAGCAGAGGCAAATCACTTTTGCATTTTGAGTTTAGTACCCAAAAGCCAAACAAATGATATTCTTTCTATGGCAAAGATAGTAATTCAAAAATAAATATAAATCTCCTTAAAGATCTTACTATTGCACAGAAGAGTCCCAAAGAAAAGCAGTCATGGGAAAAGTTGTCTGTAAGAGAAAGATCACCACCACCATGAAATCACAAAATCCTAGGCCTAGAAGAGGAATTCAAAAACCAGCTGGTTCACTATCTTACCTTCAAACAGTATTTCCTCTTTCAACACCTCTCATCTTTCAACAAATAACATTTTATGATTCTTAAATTTTTTTGAATTCTAGAACTCTTTTCAATAACTTGCATGTGCCATAACTGCCAGAAAATTATCCCTACAATCTAACCTAAATTATTCCTAGAATCTAACTTAAATCATTCCTGATGATGTTTGGGTTCTTTATTACTTTGCCCTAATGAAAACAGTCAACAGCTGCTCACATATTGCTTTGTAACTGTGGAATTAAAGTTAGTCGTGAAGGAACAGCTGTCAAACAAGCACAGACAAAACAATGAGATAAATTTCCCAAGGAAAAATGCCCCCCCTTCATCCCAAAACATCTTATAGTACTTCCTGGAAAACATCCCAAACAAAACAAAATGAAAAACTCAAACTGTATACCCACAGAAGCCAAAGAACTTGATGATCAGGCTGAAAACAAATTTTTTTAAAAATCTCGATGGGTATGCTCCATGGGGACAGATTAAGAATTAATGCTGGGCTGCAGACTTTGGAAGAACTATTATGAGCGGAATTCAGTAGCTCAGGGGGGAACCACAATGTTTTCCTGTAAACACAATCTGTGAGTCAAGAGCCTCCTCCTGCTGGCTGGGGGTCAAGCCTTACTCTGCCAGGGACGAAAATCTTTGAAAAGTATTATTTTACTGAAAATACAGAGTACTTTTCACTTTGTTATTTTATCCTAGCAACTCCCAATGCAAGGACAAGAAGCCAGGCAGTAGCAAGTGGGTTAGCACCTGTTCCAAATTCTCTCAGGGGTCACACACTAACTTCTCAACAATCAAAGCATTTAAAACACACATATTTTATTTAGAAATCATAAACATACTATATTACTAAAGATATGACATAATGCAGGAAAAAAAACTGAGAAAACCCAAACTCCAAGGTCCAAACAAAAATCAATGAACTTCCCAGAAGCCTCTTTGAGGGAGATAAAGCAAAACTAGGAAGTAGTAAATATTAAAATGCATTTTTAGATCTAAGCGAAAATAAGTGAAAGCCATTAGCTTTATATAGTGAACAGACAAAAAAATTACTTCTCTCATGCTATAAACACTCTACGAAGATTAAAAAACATAAGTGAAAGCTCCAGTTCCACCATGGTGCCATAGCCATCTATCTACAGGCCTCTCCCACTGATTAAAAAGAGAAATTTCTGACAAAATGCAAAAGTCACTGGAGCACTCTGAGAGGCAGGCGAGTTATAGTGCCAAGGACAAACGTGGAGAAATGCCTCGCATGGGGGTGAAGAGGGGCTGAGGACTCTCCAGGGTCTTTAGGTCTCTCTTCTCACAGCTCTTCACCTCCTTCTGTCTTACTTCCATTTTCCAAAAGCAAGCTTAGGTTAGAAACACCTAACTACTTCACAGGTGTAAGTACACAGAGCTAAGAAAGACGGAGAGAGCGCAAGAAACTAGAGGCCAAAATGCTGTCCCTCACTGAAGCTAACTCTGAAGTGTTTGCTGCTTGTTAGCAGATGACACTGAGGGTCTCGCTGAACATATGAGAAAGCCACGGGAGCCAGATGTTCCTGTAACTCATACATATGAAGACGTTGAAAAGGAAATGATTCAAGCTAAAAAATGCAGACACCTGAGAAACACAGAAAATATGATCAACTTAAAGACAAATATTTTAACTAAGTTTCACACTGTACAGATTTCCTAATCAGTTTAATGGTTATATTAAAACCTGAGTTCAATTGTAACATCATTACATTACCATCACACCTTAATAAGTTTACTGTAAGCTGTCTTCAGGGCTGGTTATGAATAAACCTTGTAAATATAACAATAAACTATTATCAAAATAACCTCCCTTAGATCAGAAAGCTTTATGCCTTAATTCAACCTATAGATGGGCTAACAATTTCCAAAGTGGGCTTTAAAAAAACTACCTACTTCTGCCAGATGAACAAGTCTAGGAAAACAAATCTCATAAGAAATAAAAACTCTGACCATTGCCAGACTATCACCACCACTGCCTTGCTAAGCTATATGGTGTGGACATGTGCTCTGAGCTAAGGCCAGGCCATGTTTTCTTAAGCTTCGGCCCCCCTCCCCTACCTTGGGGAGGCTAATTTCCTTTTTCTTTCTCTCTCTCTAATTTACTTTCTAAATAAACTATATTTTCTAATCTTAAAAAAAAAGTTACAACACAGAATATGAAAATAGTATAAAGCTTCACCTATAAAATTCTGCATACCTTATTAAAATAGTTTGCTTTTTCTAATTTACCAGATTTCTTGGTTGACATTACTACTGTCACCAGAAAATTTGAATGTTGAAGGAAACTTTTTAGACACTTAGCAAAACTAGGAAAGATAAAGAACAATGGAGAAATTGAAAACATAATAACAGAGGAAAGAGACAGGGATTTCTACTGATTGGTCCCCAAGCCCAGGTGGTAAGCATATAGTCACACGTTTCTTAAGTAAATTTTAGGTAAACCATATGGAATAGTACCCCAAAACTAAAATAAATTATGCAAAAGTCAAAAAAATTTTTTAACTGTTTTTTATTTTTGTAGAGATGTCCAGGCCAGCCTCGAACTTCTGGCATCAAGGAAACCACCCTCCTCAGTCCTCGAAGCACTGGGAATACAGACTTGAGCCACCAAGCCTAGCCTGAATTGTTTTAATAGCAAAAACTGTACAATAAGTTTTGTTCTGATTATTTTTCTTTGGGCATTTGAGATAACCATCATCAAATGAAAGCACTACCTACTGGGCATGTGTACATCACAAAGCTCTTCCTGACACAGTGCCCAGAACATTACAAATACTCATATGGGTTAGTGGGCAGACACACACTTCTCTTGTATTATCTTAGAAACAAAGTAACGGCGCTTTGGGAGGCTGAGGTGAGTGGATTGCCTGCGCCCACGGGTTCGAGACCCGCCTGGGCAACTTGGCGAGACTTCATCTCTACAATAAATCAAAAATTAGCTGGGTGTGGTAGCGCACGCCTGTAGTTCCAACTACTTGGAAGGCTGAGGCAGAAGGATCGCTGGAGCCCAGCAGGTTGAGGCTGCAGTGGCCGGGAGTAGCCACTGCACTCCAGTCTGGGCAACAGAGTGAGACTACAACTCAAAAACAAAACAAAGCAATGGAAGGACAAATGTGGCAGAAGGACAGGCCAACAAGAGGTGACACGGAAAATAAGGAAGAAGTTGGAGAGTCAGGAATAAACCAGTGTGTGGTGAGAACTGGTGAAAAATGCTGCCAACATGCAAAAGTGTACAAGGTTTACATACATATGCCTTGAATTACGTTTTCTATTCCAGATCTGTTCAAACATTTGAGTTATAAATTCAAATCATTTCTTCTGATCTCCTTTGATGGTTGGTTGATAATAAAATTGTTTGTGGCCCAGCTCGGTGGCTCAGCCTGTAATCCCAGCATTTTGGGAGGCCGAGGCGAGTGGACTGCCTGAGCCCGCAGGTTTGAGACCAGCCCTGGCAATTTGGTGAGATCTCCTCTCTGCAATAAATCAAAAATTAGCCGGTCGTGGTAGCGTGCGCCTGTAGTTCCAGCTACTTGGAAGGCTGAGGCGGAAGGATCGCCGGAGCCCAGCAGGTCAACAGTGGGGATGGCCATGAGCGTGCCACTGGAGTGAGACTCGGACTCAAAAAAAAAAAATTTGTGTTATATAGAAAGAAAAACTCTCCCTGCCATGACTGGCTAAAGGGAGGTTCCCGACGTCTGTTAGATAGGAGGCAGAGAAACAAGGTCGAGATCCCTCTGTCAGAAAGCCAAACAAATTTCAAAAGCAGTTCAGATTCCATGTCCTGAGATAAGGAACAGAAGGAACCTCCCAAGGGGAAAAATGACAGCACTTGCTAGGGAGCAAAGATGCTGGGGAAAGAGGACTCTCCTGGCATTCCTGAATAAGGCGACCAGTATGAGGAGAAAGCTCCAATCAAGAGAAAAGGGAATATCAGAAAACAATCCTCACCATACAGTCTTGGTGAGTGATACTTCAAAAAAGAACACAAGAGTTGACCTTATCAGCAAAACTTGTCCCTGGCTGCCGAATGTGCTGCATGCAACAGTTGAGGGTTGGGGTTTAGTGGGCCTGAAAGATGTCATAAGAAAATTCTGGAAGAAGTTGTTGCTGGAGAAATTAGACCTATTATCTTAGGTACATACTGAGACAAGCAAGCCTCAGAGAAGTGAGAAGGTCTAGGTGATCAGGTCACTGAGCAGAAGTTAACTACCCTAGGGTAGAGATTACTGTGTCATCTTTTGTAATTTCTGGTAGATACAGGGCCCATGTGCTACAAGTATATACTCATGGTCAACCTAAGAGGCAGGCTCCTCTAGGCAGAGTTGATAAAGGCTTATTAGATAAAATGCATCTAAAATGCACTCATTTACTCATTTATAGTGTATTCACTCGCTGACTCAGATATATTCATTCTACTGCGTGGCATGGCTGTTTTGAGGGCTTGGCCCAGCTGTAAGATTACCACAGTGAACTAAACTGGCATGGTCTCTACATTGTGCAAATATACTAATAATTATGGAGGGACTAGGCAAAAAGATTGTATAAGATGCTACAAGAGCACATAGCAGGCCCTTGAGTTTCTAGAGGGTCAAGACCGGACATTTAATCAGAGATGGGAAAGATGCGCAGCAGTCAAGGGAATAAATAAGGCTGGGTCATCTGAAGCCCCTAGTACTGACACAGCTCAGCTTGTGGAAGAAAAGACGAAAATGAGAATGATGGCGGAGTCAACCTGAAGGACCAGATCAAGCTTTATTCCTGAATTCTAATCTGGTAAAAGAGATCCCAATCTATGACTTGACCAACTACTGTTCTATGTCCTGGCTTCCTTCCCCTGCTGTCTCCAGAAAAATATGAAGTTGTGCACAGAGATTTGATGCCACTGCAAGGAAGGCGACATATTAGTTAAACACAGATAAGGAAACACGGAGAACAGATTCCACACGCAAGAGGCACATCAGCCTATAAGGTACTGGGAGACTTTTACATTAAGTTAGACAGGTGAAAGCTCAAAATCAGTATCATGCTTTAGGCTGTGATGAGAACTACTCTTCATTTCTGAGATTTTCCCCTCAAAAAAACCATGTCCCAGTCTAAATATAAGAAAAGCATCAGTCTATTAAAAACCTGACCGGTATACCTTAAAATGGTCAAGATCATCAAAAACAAACTCTAATAGCCCAGAGAAACCTAAAGAGACAAGATGGCTAAATGTAATGTGAAAGCCTACATGGGATCCTGGAACAGATAAAGTACATTAGAGAACAATGAATAAAATCCAAATAAATGATGGAGTTGGTAACTACACAGCCAGTGTTAAAGAGAAGTTTTACTCCAAAGGCTGACTAAATGAAGGTTTGTCATTCCAAAACAAAGAAAGACCAGTGAACTGGTAAGCACAGCAATAGAGACCCCCTAAAATAAAACAAAAGGAGAAAAAAACAAACAAACAGAAGAAACAAAAGTGAACACAGTATCACTGATCTTCAGGACTTCAAGCTAAAAGACGTCTGCATACTGATTTTCCGGTGAGAGGAACAAAGAAACAGACTAAATATTTTAAGAAACGATGACCACTTCTTCAACTTGGTTAACACTGCAAGCTCACACACACAGAAAGACGAGCAAACCTAAAGCATAAGGCACATGAAGAAGACATCCAAGGCACATGACAATCCGGTCACTTAAAATCTACGATGGAGAGGAAGTCTTAAAGCAATCAAAGGGAAAACAAAGCACAAAAGACACAAAGAAGACAAAATGGAGCCAGCAGATTTCTTTTCAAAAAATACAAGACAAAAGAGAGTGGACTTAAACCACTAGGGAACACAGAGGAAGGACTGTCAATCTAGATTTCTTTATTCAGTGAAATAGCTTCCTAAAGGGAAAACAAAACGCTTTTTTTCCAGACATAAAAAACTGAAGGAATTCATGACCAGCACACCTGTATTACAGGAGATGTTAAAGTCAGTCCTTCGGGAAGAAGAAAAATGGCACCAGATGGAAACCTGAATCTACACCAAGGACTCAGGAGAACTGGAAATGGTGACGACACGGAGTACTTCTAAGGCCTTTCTTCCTTAATACTTCAGTCTCTTCAAAAGGAAGTATTCTGTCTAGAGCAAACTGAAGACACGGCACTGGGAGGTTTACAATATACGTCCAAGGAGAAAGCGTGACGATGGCACAAAGGCCAGAAGTGGAGCCACGGGAGTGTACTCCTTAAGGCTCTTACACCCTAGTGTGATATGATATCACTTAAAGGTAGATTATGATAAGCTGGAGATGTCTCGAGGGGGAATTTTTTAATATTTTGAACTAAACGGAAATGAAAAACAGCATATCGGACATGTGGAATGCCACTAGAGCAGTGCTTAACGGACGTTTATGGAGCTGAACCCTTTATTAGAAAACTTAAAATCGGTAACCACATATCCCACCTTGAGAAACTCGGAGAGAAAAATACAACTAAAGCAAATACAAGGAAGGACATAATGAAGATTCGAGCAAAAACAAATGAAATCAGAAACAGAAAACCAATAGAGCAAAAAGCTGATTATCTGAAAAGGTCAATCAAACTGATAGACCTCCAGTCAGGCTGACCAAGAAAAAAAAAGAGAAAAAAAATTATTAATATCAGAAATGAAAGATAAGATATCATACTGATCCAGCAGACACTGAAAAGATAAGGGAATATTATAAACAATTATATGGCCATAAATTAAGTAACTTAGGTGAAACAGATCAATTCCTTAAGAAATGCAAACTCACTGCAGAAACTAAAAAAACACAGAGCCGGGCTCGGTGGCTCAGCCTGTAATCCCGTGCCTTTTGGAGGCTGAGGTGAGTGGATTGCCTGAGCCCATGGGTTCAAGACCTGCCTGGGCAGCGAGACCTCATCTCTACAATAAATCAAAAAATTAGCCAAGCGTGGTAGCGCGCGCCTGTAGTTCCAGCTACTTAGAAGGCTGAGGCGGAAGGATCGCCGGAGTCCAACAGGTTGAGGCTGTGGTGGCTGGGAGCGGCCACTGCACTCCAGTCTGGGCAACAGAGTGAGACTCCAACTCGAAAAAAAAAAAACACAGAATAGTTGTATACTTACTAAAAAAAAATTAACTTTTATATAAACTTCCCAAACAATGACAATTCCAGACCCAAGTAGTTTCAGTAAAAAACATTTAAGGAATAATAATAATTCTACATAATCACTAAAAAGAAGAAAGAACACTTCCCAACTCATTCTATAATGCTAGTATTATCCTAATGCCAAAACCAGACAAAGATCTTACAAGGAAACTATAAACCAATATCCTTCATGAACATATATACAAAATTCCTCTACAAAATATTAGCAAATAGTATTCAGCAATGTATAAAAAGAATACTATATCACGGCCAAGTGGAGTTCATGCCAGGAATATTTGACTGATTCAACACTGAAAAACAATTAATGCAATTTATCATGCTGACAGATTAAGAAAAACCATATGATTATTTCAATAGATGCAGAAAAAGCATTTAACAGAATTTAATATCCATTCATGATTATATAAAAAGAAAAAAGACCACTTCTCAGCAAATTAGAAATAAAGTGGAACTTTTTCTTTTCTTTTCTTTCTTTAGTTGGAGTCTCACTCTGTTGCTGAGGCTGGAGTGCAGTCACACGCTCACGGCCACTGCAGCCTCAACCTGCTGGGCTCAGGCGATCCTTCCACCTCAGGCTCCTGAGTAACTGGGACTACAGGCACATGTCACCATGCCCAGCTAATTTTTTGATTTATTGTAGAGAGGAGATCTTGCCAAGTTAACCAGGCTGGTCTCAAACCTGTGGGCTCAAGCAATCCTCTTGCTTCCGCCTCCAAAAGTGCTAGAATGATAGGCATGAGCCACCATGCCCAACAAAGTGGAACTTTCTTAACCTAATAAATGATATTTAAAAACAGCTAATGTCACACTGAATGGTGAAAGGGGATCAGGAGTGGTTTGTTTAGTAGGTACAGTTTCAGTATGAGAAGACTAAGAAGCCCTGAAGATGAATGGTGGTGATGGCTACACAACAATGGGAATGTATTTAATCATACTAACATTGAACACTCAAAAAAGATTAAAATGGCATATTTTGTGTTACATGTGGCTTACCATAGTAATAAATAAATAACGTTTTCCCATACATGTTTCTCATGACTTCAAGCTACAGTTGGACTTTCTATAAGGCTATGACTATACACAGAAACAGGGATAACCCTATGTGGGGGGGGAATGAATCAAAAGCATGAATGCAAGAGTTGAAATTATAAAACTCTTAGAAGAAAATATAGAGTAAATCTTCATGGATTTAGCAACAGTGTCTCAAGTGTGACACAAGAAGTGAAGGCAACAAAAGAAAACATAGATATCAGACTTAAAGTTAAAAATGTTTGTGCTTCAAAGAGCCCTATCAAGAAAGTGAAAAAGACAATCAATTGAATGGGAGAAAATATGTGTGAATCATATATCTGAAAAAGAACTTGTATTTGAAATATATTTTAAAAGCCTTTGTAACTCAATAATAAACTATCCACTTAAAAAGGAATAAAAGATCTAAATAGTCATTTTGGCAAAGAAGATATATACAAATGACCAACAAACAAATGAAAAGGTGCTCAATATCCATTAACCCATCAAGGAAATGAAAATCAAAACCACAATGAGATACCACTTCATACCCACTAGGACAGCTACAATAAAAAAGACATGGACAGCCTGAGCCCGCGGGTTCGGGACCTGCCTGGGCAGGCGAGACCTGATCTCTACGATAAATCAAAAAAATTAGCCAGGCATGGTAGCACATGCCTGTAGTTCCAGCTACTCGGAAGGCTGAGGCGGAAGGATCGCCGGAGCCCAGCAGGTCAAGGCTGCGGTGGCCGGAAGTGGCCACTGCACTCCAGTCAGGGCGACAGCGAGACTCTAACTCAAAAAAAAAAAAAAGATAGATGATAACAAGCAGTAGCAAAGAAATGGAGAAATAGGAACTCTCCATATACTGCTGGTAAAGACCATAAAATGATGCAGCCACTTGGGAAATATTACCATATGATCCAGTAATTCCACTTACATACCCTGAACAACTAAAAAGTGGTGTTCAAATAAAAACTGGTGCAGGAATGTTCACAGCAGCATTGTGATAGCCCAAAAGTAGAAACAAGCCAATTTTCCAACAACAGATAAATGGATAAATCAAATGTGCTGCATCCATACAGTGGAAGGTTACCTGGCAATAAAAAAGGAAGTAATGACACCTTGCTATAACATGGAGGAGCCCGGAAAGCGGTATGCTAAGTCAAAGAAGTCAGTCACCAAGAACCACATACTTCATGATTCCACTGCCATGAAACATCTACAGTTAGGGAAACCTAAGTGACTGCCTGAGGCTGGGAGGGTAAGCAGGCTGGGAGGTGAGGAGTAAAAGGTACGGCATTTTTTAGGATGATTAAAATGTTCTAAAATTGACTGTGACAACTGTTACTCAATTCTGTGAATACACTGAAGACCACCGAATTGAACCCTCGAATTGAGTGAATTTTTGGTGTGTGAATTATATCTACAGCTGTTGTCAAAAACAAACAAAAAAATCTATGTGGTGTGATGGCTAACTTTAGGTGGAATCAAGAAACACCAGAGAGCTGGGAAAGCATTATTTCTCAGTGTGTCTGAGTGTGTTTCCAGAGGAGACTGCAACAGAGTAGATGGGCTGAGTGGGGAAGACACACCCTCAAGGAAAACGGGCACCACCCAACTAGCTAGCGGTCAGGATCGAACAAAAAAGGCAGAGAAAGGTGAATTCACTCTCTTCTCCCGAAGTTGGGATGCCTGTCTTTCTTTTCCTGCCCTTGGATGTCAGAACTCCAGGTTCTCCTGCCTTTGGAGTCTGGGACTTATACCAGCAGCCCCTGGGATCTCAAGACTTCAGCCTCAGACTGAGTGACACCAGGGCTTCCCTGTTATGGGACACCTGGGTTTGGACTGAGCCATGCTACCTTCTTCAGGCTTCCCTAGGTCTCCAGCTCACAGACAGCCTTATCAAGGGACGTCTCAGTCCCCAGTCGCCCCTCTCTTCGTTCTCTCTGTCTTGCTCCCTATCATCCAGCCAGCCAGCCAGCCAGCCAGTCACCCATCCTATTGGTTCTGTCTCTCTAGAGAATCCTAACACATCCGAAATGGCAAAAGAATTATTCCTGAAAATTAGTTCTATAAACTTAAATGCCTCACAAAATATTCACTCAGACATTCAACAAACATTCATTTAGCGGATACTATTTGCTAAGCACTGCAGATTCAAAGATGAACAAGATAAAATACTGCCCACAAGACACAAATGTGTATTTTGTGTGCAAGTGTATGGGGCATGAGATGTACACATTACAAGATCTTTGGTAACTGAGAGGCTATAGAAAAAACTGTCAGGCAGATGGGAGAAGAATGTGTGCAAAAATATGGAGTGGTTCACTAAAACTAGAGCTTAATGTCAGATGGAAGTGGAGTAGGTCAAACTAAAGGGCTTAGCTTTATCCCAGACATAATGGGGAGTTATGCTGACACACTTTACACAGCACCAGCAATTTCCTTTGAAAAGATGACACTATGAAGTCATGGGACCAAGGACTAAAGGACAAGGTCAAGTGAGTGTGCAGTCACTCCACATCTGCATAAGGGAGACGGATGGAGTCTGGTAGCACAAAAGAACTACATTAACCTAGTGGGTACCAGTCTCTATGTGAGCCATAGGTGAAAATGCATCTCTTTAGCAATTTCACCCTAGGTGAAAATGCGTCTCATCAAGCATTTGCAGAGCACCGATCCACACTTGTATATACAAGTGTGCCATATGCCTCTATTACAACTTCAGCATTATAAAAACAAAACAAGATAACCGTCAGAAAGCACCGATTAGGGTTTCCACTTAGAATCTGGGATCTCACCAAAGTTAAACAGGATCAGAGGTGAGGACAGAAACCGATGATCCTTCCTCTAACTTGTGTTATCTCTCATTTCTTTTCCTATATAAGCCTGAGAAAGTAAGGCATAAAAAGAAAAATGAAATGAAGGAGTTAAACTTCTAAAATATTTAAGAAGGTGAAAACTACAATCTTGATTTTGGCACTCAGTATTTCCTGGTTAGAAGTAATCTACTTTCCCAAATGTACTTTCCTGCTCAATTGTTATTACTTAAAACTATAAAAATGCACAAGAGAAGCTGGCAAGAAAGACTAGGATCTTGGGAGTGATAGAAGACACTTTTCTGTCTAGACAACAAGAAGCAAAATCAAAAGAAACCAAATTCAAAAGCCCAGCCAAGAACCAATATGGAATTAATAGAATTTCCACACATTAGATTATCTATTCCAAAAAAAATAACCTTTTATTTAGTAAAGCATCACAGAAACCTTCAATCCTTTGAGTCCGTAAAAAAATAAAGAAAATATAGAATGCAGTACTGTACTTAAGGGATACAAACTAAAATAAATTACTTCAAATTATCCTGAGGGCATATGAATAACGAAATATAATTATGGTCAATTAAACTATTCCACTCAAATCTGTGCACCAGAAACGTACTGCTAATGAGCTCATCCTACAAAATTCAACTGACTGTCACATTCTGATATTCTAGGCTTGTCTGAAAAGATGCCAGATGAAAATCAACAGGACATTTAAATATGTAATTAGTGAAAGATAGCCTTTTGATTACTCATATAATTAAGAAAACTGCTACATGTTAAAATGGGAGTAAATGAGGAATGCTGATTTAACTTATGACATCTGGTATACACTCAATCTCATGGCCTCCCAGTTTACCCTGGACCCAAGTCTACCAAGGGGCTGGGAGTCATACAGTTAGTCCTGAGGCTCTGGCTAGCGGTCACTTCCAAAACTGGGTTCACATGAAAGTAGAGTCCAATGGCTTTTAGCTTGCTGTGAACCAAAAGCCCCAATTCTGAAAGCTGGAAGCCAAAGGCAAGATCAAAAGGAGTAAGATGAACTATTTCCACATAATAAGAAACAATCTAAAACTCTCCATGAGACAACATAGAGGAAAGGAAATTTAAATGTATAAGTGAATTAAACTAGATGGCAATCGGTCTGTATATATTTGGTTAAGAATATCAGTTATCACCCGGGCTCAGTGGCTCAGCATGTAATCCCAGCGCTTTGAGAGACCGAGGTGAGTGGACTGCCTGAGCCTGCGGGTTTGAGACCCACTCGGGCTACTTGGCAAGACCTTATCTCTACAATAAATTTTTTTTTTAATTAGCCAGGTAGTGATAGCACACGCCTGTAGTTCCAGCTACTTGGAAGGCTGAGGTGGAAGGATCGCCAGAGCCCAGCAGGTCGAGGCTGCGGTGGCCGGGAGCATGCTACTGCACTCCAGTCTGGGCGACAGAGTGAGACTCCAACTCAAAAAAAACAAAACGAATGTCAGTTATCACTGATAACTGTTATGATATATATGCAGTGATTTATTCCAAAGATGATATATAAACACAAACATTGGAAGCACTGTATTTTTCTTTGTGTACCTTAATAAGATGATCATTTTTAATAGTAGATCAAAGAAGTAACATTTTTCTGCAGAAAACATGAAGGACTTCTCTATATCCTTCCAGAGTAGACAGCTTAGCACTATTACAAGTATTTTTATTCTAAAAATGTCAAATTCGCCGAACAAGTAGTAAAGTACACTAAAGAAATCAGATGCTTTATAAAATATGAAAAATCTGTAGAATGTTTCATGATAGTAATAATAGACTTTATTGCACTCTGTAAAGAAGAATGACATCATTTTTACATACATCTGCAATTCACCATTTACTGTAGGTTTTCTTTAATGAAAATTACAGTTATTCATTCATTTATTCATTCATTCAACAAATATTGGCTGGACATATCCTCTGTGTTATTCACATGCTAAGTACCAAGGATAAAAACAAAAGGCAGGAACCTCTGCTTGCATGTAATGTAAAATTCAAAGTAAAGGCCCAGCTACACCCTTCATCTGAACATTCAACATTTTTATAAGAAGATATGTAATTGATTTTCTTTTTCTTTTCTTGTAAACCTGTATTTATTTAAAGATTATTCATCTTCATTTCTCACAGTAAAGAAAATAAACTCTAGTGAAAAGTAAAAAGAGAAAAAAAAGTAAAAATAAAAAGTTTCTGCCTAAGCTTTTTGTAATATTAAATTTTTATCACATTATTATAAATAACTTGTTATTTGTCATAAGTTTTAAAAATCATATATTCTAGTCTGGTAATTACATTTCTAGAAATCATAAATGCAAAGATTTGTACACAAATATCTTTGTAATGGTAATATGAAAAGCAAACAAAAGTCTAAATACTTCACAGTAAAAGAAGGATATTGCAATTATAAAATGTTTACTATATAATTTTAAGTGAAAAAAAGCAGAATATAAAATTATATATGTCCTAATATTAACTACATTAAAATACCTTTATGTGCAGAAAAAAATCTTCTAGGAACTATAACAAAACATTAACAGCCATTATCACTGAATAAGAAAATTGGAATCTTACAATGACTATTCACATGTTTATCAATTCTAAGGGCTCATGCAATAAAGGAAATGCATTTGGCTTTAATGTCACTATCATCACCAATTCAGAAACTCCACAAAAGGGAAATATTACATTTTAGGTAAGGGCCAACACTTGTGATCACCTAAAATTAATGATGTATTACATTAAATTATAATTGGCAGCACTTCCATCCTAGCACTTTTCTTCCAAACTTAAATATAACTAGGCAAGTGTGATTTAGAAGTTTTAATTTTATACTCTAAAATCTTTTCTCAAAAGATGGTGAACGTCCAATTTACTATTTTAGAAATGCTCATAATTAACTAGTCACTTGAAACAAGTTTTCTAAAGCAAAATAAATATTAAGACTTCGGCAGAAATAACTTTATAATATTTCTGTAGACATAATACCCAGAAACCAGAAAACTAAATTTTAGGAATCCAATTACAAAAATGTTGACTTCTCAGGAAAATTTTTACAATCTGAAGCAGCATAAAAAGCAGTGTAAGAAAGTACTTTCACCAATGTTAATCACTCCAGAGCTCATGAGTAACATCACACTACACCATGGCCTTAGGCCAAATAATAAAGGGCCAAATGGAAAATGGCACAAGTCCATGGATTGTAAATACTGTATTAAAGGAAAATAAAGGAAGAAATCTTTCATTAGAACAATTACAAGTGGAGTTGTAGTACCAGTTCCTATGATGAATAAGTCAGTTTAGCAATCCAAGAGTAGACACTGTTTAAACACATTCCTCACTGGCAGTAAGTTTAGGTTTAAAACCTTACTGTATGTTCTTTAGTAACTAAATGTTCTACTCTCTAAAGTGTCTTTGATTGGTGTAGCTGGTTTATAACTACCACCTGAAACTTTCTCATATGGCATTTGATGACTGGGCATCCGCCTGAGCCATCAGTAGCCAACAAAAGACAAATAAATGTTGCAAATAAAAGTAATCATATCAATCAGCCCAAACTTTAGACCATAAATTCTAGAGAAATGAAAAATTCCTATTAATCCAACATCAATCATTGGTTATTACTTATTCCACTTGTCAAATTACTTACATTAAATGAGCAAGCTCTGCTATAGAACTTTTTTGAAAAAAATTTAATGATAATTTCAATAGCGAATTTGAAAATGTTGCAAAAAGAATTCAAATCCACATTCGTAGCCTAAACTAGCAGTAAGTTCTTAGGGGATGTTCCTATCTCTAGGTCACTGAGGTATCTGAGAAGCAATAGGACTACCTCAAGACAGAAAAAGTAGGCAACATTTTAGAGGCAGAGGAAAAGAGTCATAGACATCCATTCTTCCATCAAAGTTCTCCTACGGGACAGACAGCAATCTCTTATGTGCAAGCCAATCACAATGGCCCTTCCTCTGCCACAATATAACAGAGAACATGCCGTAAATGCTTTTTTTCAATGTTTACCTTCTAAAAATATTAATGCATTTAAAGAAAACTATAAAACCATTTTTTCTGGAACACCAGGCCCACTTTGGTCACAGGGGACATAAGAAATAATCCACACATAAAAGTTAGCTTCCACTATCCTTGTGATTTGACAGGGAACTTTGCAAAGACTGCCATTAATGAACTGTATGTAAAAGAACTCAAGGAAACATTAGGCAGCATTAGTTTATAACCAGAAAATATTTTTGTTTTAAAATTAACCTAATTGATATTTTCTTACAAAACTAAACTTTCTGCAATTTGTATACAACCCAGCAATTGCACTCTTGGGCATTTATTCCAGAGAAATGAAAACTTACACTAATTCAATTCTGTGAACACAAATGTTCACAGGAGCTTTGCCTGTAATAGTAAAAAACTAGTTACAGCTCAGATGTCCTTCAAGAAGTGACTAGTTAAAGAAACCACAGTACTTTCATAGCCTGAAATACTACTCAGAAACAGAAAGGGACAAACTATTGATACACAACTTAAGTGAATCTTCTGGGAAATATACTAAGTGGAAATAGCTAATCCCAAAAAGTTGCATATTGTATGATTCCATTTATGCAACCTTTCTGAAAAAATGAAATTTTAGAAACGAGAACAAAAACATGGTGGGTATGGTTATGAAAAGACAACATGAGGGATCTTTGTGGCAATGAACCGCTCAGTATCTTGACTACGGCGACAGACACACAAACCTTTACATGAAACGAAACTTCACAGAACTAAATGCACACACACAGACAAATGGGTATGCGTAAAACTGGATAAAACTGAGTAAGTTCAATAAGTTATACCAACTTGCATATCCTGCTTGTGGTACTGAACTACAGTTTTGCAAGTTGATGCCACTGGAGAAAATTAGGTAAAGGATACACAGGCTCTCCCTGTATTACTTCGACGCTACTATTCAATTACTACCACACTGAATCCATAACTATCTCAATAAAAATTTCAATTAGAAATATATTTTTTAAAACTTTAGTTTCAGAAGTCAGTCTCCCTGGAGTCTCCACTACTTTCACAGTTTAATCCAAGAGTGTGGCGAGTGTGAGGTGCACACAACTTACATTTGGGACATCAATCGCTACCTCCCTCATGGCACTGGGCCTGATGTCATTCATTCCCTGCAAAAAATCATCCAGAGTAATCTTCACCAACCCAGCCACTTGCCTATCAGGGAGGTTTGGCTGCTTCCTCAGGATTCTCTGCAAGGCATGAAGACCTGCAAAGAAGAAAATGATACAAGATTTACAAACTGAACCATCACCAACAAAAACAGTAATAAAAAAAACCCAAGCCCCATGCATACTATAACATTTAAAGTATTTTGTGTTGGGGGTGTCTGAAGGTACAGGCAGGGCAGGAGATGGGTGGGGAAGGAGATGGAAGAATCTGAAGGAGAAAGGCAAACACCCACTTGCTTAGCTTTGGAAGTAAAAATATGACAAACTGACATGAAATATGAGAAGACAAACAGAACTTACAAACAACATCCATTAAAAACACCATAAAGTTTCAACAAAATAATCTGGGAACTTTCTTCCAAAGGAATAAAACATTAAATAATAACATGACATTTTTGCCCATGCTTTTTTGGTAAATACATTCAAACTAGAATTACAATATGTGTAAGGTATTGGGAGAACATCTAAAAGGAAATATTCAGTCAACAGTTTAAATGTCGTTTTGGAATGCTAGAGAAAAGCAAAATTCAGAGCTATAAGCCTACACATGGTGTCTGGCCTTACAGGAATAGACACAGTCTAAAAGGAAGACTAGCAAGGAATCAGAGATGAAGGAGAAGGGTAAAGCCTCAATTTTAGGAAAGTCCATCACTTGGAGAGCATAGAAAAAAATGACAGTTTAAAAAGGATCTGAGCCGGGCTCGGTGGATCAGCCTGTAATCCCGCGCCTTTGGGAGGCTGAGGTGAGTGGATTGCCTGAGCCCACGGGTTCAAGACCCACCTGGGCAACTTGGCGAGACCTCATCTCTACAATAAATCAAAAAATCAGCCGGGCGTGGTAGCGCATGCCTGTAATTCTGGCTACTCGGAAAGCAGAGGCGGAAGGATTGCCGGAGCCCAGCAGGTCGAGGCTGCAGTGGCCGGGAGCAGCCACTGCACTCCAGTCTGGGTGACAGAGTGAGACTCCAACTCAAAAAAAAAAAGGATCTGAGAGAATTAATAGGAAGAGACAGAGGAACAGAATCAGAGTAATAACACAATAAAAAAGCCAAGAAGGAGGTCAAAAAAGTCAAATTTGGAAAGACCCAAAACAACTTAAAAGAGACTGTGCTGACCTGAAAAATTAACGACCAAGTCCTCTGTTTTTCCCACCTGCTGCCACTTAGTTGCTTCTGTTGCTGCAATACTCTCTCCTTGACTCTTTTGTCAGCACTCATGAAATCCACCAGCTTGTAAATTGGGTAAAAAGTTGGGTAAAGTCCCAGATCCTTCTCAGTTCTTGACATGGTTATGTTTGCCATGGACTGAAAGTTTCTGTCCCCTCCAAAACTCATGCTGGGAGGTGAGATCTAATGGGAGGTATCTAGATCATGAATGGATGGGCACAGCTCTAAAAAGGGCTCATGAAAGAGGGTGCACTCACTTCTGCTTTCTGCCATATGCAGACACAGTGTTCTTCCCTTTGGAAGACACAGCAGTCAAGGAACCATCCTGGACGCAGAGTCTGGGCCCTAACCCACTAGACCTTTGATCTTGGACTTCCCAGCCTACAGGACTGGGAGAAATAAATTTCTGTTCTTTATAAGTTGCCCAGTCTGTGGTTTCGTTACAACAGCACAAATGAACTAAGACAATTTAAGCTAGGTTGATTTACTACTTAACATACTCATTAGTTAAATGATGCAGAAGTACTCTTTTTAATAGTTACATAGACAGTCCATGACTTGCGATCACTCGACTCACAAGTTTTAACTTTACAATGGCGCAAAAGTCCCATGCATTCAGTAGAAACTGCACTTTTCATGCAGTGCTGGGCAGTGACAGAAAGCTACAGCTCCCGGTCTGTTGGGAGCCGGCCGTGGAGGCTTGCCTGAGCGTTAGGATCCAGGCAGGCTGCAGACCCTGAGACCGCTAGGACGAGTTCAGGAGCTGAAGGCCCATTGCCTCTTCCCTTCTTTGCTGTTTTGGCACGTTCCACTAGCAGGGACTTTGATGATCTAAGCATGAAGTTCTGAGAGTACGACAGGCATGGCTTACTTTAGGAGTCCATTGTTCCCGTTTCTCACAGACTGCGGTTTCGGCTTTAAACTTAACATAATTCAAACTCAGGTCACATTTGGGAGCCTTTAATACGGTACAAGCTTCTTTAAAGATTTAATAGTATATTTGTAGAATTAGCATATACATACAAAGTGCTGTTTCAACCTTAATAATACAGATAAATAGCTAGAGCTACTAGAAATGGCCCAGCACAAGCTTTGAGCTGGGCCACATTCCTAAAGGCCCAGCACGAGCTTTGGGCTGGGCCACATTCCTTAGGTATTGATTTGGGCTATAATTAAGAGTTTCTATAGTGTAGGTAGAATTAGCATAAAATAGAGAGGAATTGGGATTCAAGTTGGTTATTAGGTGTTGCGTATGCATAGGTTTTAAAAGTTATTGATTATTAGAATATTATGATATTAGAATTGTTGTACTGCTTTTGAGGAATATTAACCAAGCATGAGGAACAGTGAAATAGTTTTGGGATTCTCATTCCTCATGCTTGGGGAAACACCTGGTGGGTGGGGAAACGCCCCTCATTCACCTGGCTATGTTCATGTAAATGTCTTGTGATTTAATTGGGATTGCCCTTCCTCTTACTCCAGGAAACACCTGGTGGGTGAGGGATGCCCCTCATTCACCTGGCTTTGTGTCCATGTAAAGGTTTTGATTTAATTGAGATTGTTCTTCCTCATGCCCAAGGAAACACCTGGTGGGGGGGGCGCCCCTCCTGCACCTGGCTTATGTTCACGTGGAAGATTTGTAAGACTGTGTAAAATTTGGGATAAATACAAGCTGTAAACCGCCAATAAACGGCTTCTGGTCAATTCGTTGAACAGATGTCCACTTTCTTTCTTTCTCTTTATATCTATCCCTCCTTCTTTCTTTCTTTTAATATCTATTCTTATAGAAACGCTGACGCCATCACACCTTCCAAGGGACCCCCTAAATCTCTCTTTGGGGGCTGGCTCCCCAAACCGGTCAGCCACACATTTTTGACTCCCAAGTTTATTGGGCCACAACCCCATCATAAGTCAAGGAGCATCTATACAGTGCTGTGTTGGGTTGAACAGTACCTCAGTGGCCTGAAAGAGTCTAAGCTGTTCCCAAAATGTCTAACATAAATTGAAGTAACTGAAATACTTCCACGCCAGACAGTATCTGGCAATAATTGACAATTTTCTAATTTGGACCAAACGCTTCACTCTTACAGTACTGAAATAGAAAAACTGAAATAGGGAACGCAGCCTAATAACTTTCCTGCCACAGTTGTTATACCATATAAGCATAAAATCTGACAATACATGAGACCAATTATTTTCACTTGACGAAAGGATTTGGAAAAGAGAGGCAGTATGCTTTTCAAACAGTATGCACAATATAATATAAGTGCATATGCATAAAACAACAAAACCTCTAGAATCTCCAATACAAACTACAGAACTTAAGCTAGGCAATAGCTCTACACCTAGGAGCACAGCAAGAAAACAGCAGTAACTCACCATAGAAGAAACAAAGGTATGAGAATCAAGATGCATGAAATTTTCAAAAGTTGAGAAATTGCTAGTAAAGTACGAAGACTGATTCTGTAATGCACACAGCACAACTTAACATACTCAAATAGTAAGTAAACTCATATGCACCTATGATGTAATCATTTCTAAAAACACGTTCAGAATCTCTTGTTTAATTGCTTCTTAAGTGAGATCATAAATCATGCACAGAAAATAAGTCCTGAAGTCATGCTTTATCACTCATTTTAGTCTCTCAACAAGGATATAAACAGGGATATACAGACAGGGAACGTTTCTAAAAAATGTGCAATTCAAAAATGAAAATGGGCCACAACTGAGCATATTAAATCAATAATTGAAAAATAAAAGTTGTTGCTATTGTTGTTTTTGAGTAGGAGTCTCACTCTGTCACCCAAGCTGGAGTGCAGTGGCACACTCATGGTTCACCGCAGCCTCGACCTTCTGGCCTCAGGCCTTCCAAGTAGCGGTGACTACAGGCATGTGCCACCACACTTGGCTAATTTATTAATTTTCTTTGTAGAGACGGAGTCTCGCTATGTTACCCAGGCTAGTCTCAAGCTCCTGGGCTCAAGCAATCCTTCCACCTCGGTCTCCCCAAGTGCTAGGATTACAGGCATGAGCCAACACACCCGAAAACAAAAAGTAAAAGTTTTAAGTAAAGGCATTCTGCCAAGCAGAGAGAGATTAAACACGAACACCTACGTTTACTCCTTATAGTCACTCGTAGCCATGAATTCAACTATATGCCAAGTTCTAGTCCTCTTCCCACTGAAGCATCAAACCTGTGGGTGATCTTAAGGACCCATACACATATAAACAAATATAGCTGGATAATGACTGTGTAAAAAAACAATAATAGTGTTCGTAGGTTAAAAAGAATCAAAATATTCCCAAAGTATCTACACTACTTTCAAGTTAGTCTCTAACAAGCCAAGGAGACATGTTGTGACATGTAGGCAATCGCCAAAAGACAAGTCAAAATGTTTAACTAAAAAGATAATGGGAAGAGGATGAAATAATAAAAACACTTGCCTATCCCTAAAGAAGTCAAGAAAAGGGAGAAAAAAGAAATAGAACAAGTAGGACAAATAAGAGGATGGTAGATCAAACTTCAGCAGTTTAAGATACTACCCTAAATATAAATGTATTATTTGAATTAAAAGGATGACAGCAGATAGATTAATAAATAAAACCCAAATTTACACTGCTTACAAAAGACGTACCTGAAATAAAAGAACACAGAAAGGTTGAAAGTCAAAGACTAGAAAAAGGAACACCATGCAGACATATACAGAAGGATAACCATGCACCTATGTCTCCTCCTATCAAACAGGCTTCAAGAGGCACTCAGGACAAGGAGACATTCAGGGGGAACAAAAGTGTCATTCCACCAGAAGATATAAAATTCTACATTAATAAATGCCTATTCACAAAATCTCAAAATATGTAAGACAACATTAAACAGAACTAAGACAAAAAATAGACAAATCTATAACCTTATTTGCAGATGTTCACATACTACCTTTAGCAAAAATGAGTGAATAAATAAGACATGAGAAGGAAAACAAAATTAACTCACTTATCCTAACTAGCATATACAGACAAAATATCTAAAATAGTAAAATACCCATGCTTTCAAGGGCACCTGAAATACGTACCCAATTGCCTATATATTGGGACACAAAGCAACTAGTCATATAACTCAAGGACTGAAATCATGAAGTTATTGTATTCCCTGACCTCAGGAGAACTGATAGCAAAATCAGAAACAAAAAGATACTCCAAAATACACAAATACTTGAAAACTAGTCAATTCATTTCTAAATAATTCATGGCTCAAAAAACTCCAAAAAAACAATGGAAACAGTTTTTTAACTAATAATAATTAAAACATAACAAAAAACTCTGTAGGGTACAGCTAAAGCCGTGCTTGAGGGAATACAGACAAGTAAGCACATATTAAGAAAAAATGGAGCCAACGAGGAACTTGTCTCAAGACATCGCAAAAAGAAGACACAAGAAGTCAATGGGAAGAAGTAGAAGAGAAATAGCGAAGACAAGAAATTTTCAAAAGGCAAAACAAATGTTCAATTAAAAAAAAATCAATAAAGCCAAAAACTAATTATCTGGAAATGTGAGAGAAAAACACACATTACCAGTACCAGGAATGAAAAAGTACACTGCATTACAAAACCGGCAATCATTGCAAAGATAAGCCGATAAATACCCTTATGACAAATAATTTGAAAATTTATATTAAATAAGAAAATCTCCGGGAGAAAAATCTACCAATATTAATTTACAAACAAAAAAAGACAAAATCTGAATATTTCGATATTAAATAAATTAAATCTATAACTATAACCTTTCTCACAGAGAAATTCCAAGCACAAACAGCTTCACTGGTAAATGTCACCAAATACTTAAGGTTGAATAAACACTAATCTCAAAAACTGACCCAGAGAAAGAAAAGAAGGCACAATAATTCCCAACCTGATTTAAAAGCCTAGCATAATCCTGCTTCCCAAATCTTAAAGGGACACTACAAGAAAAAAAAAAATCACAGGTCAATCTTTCTCATGAGCATAGGTGCAAATATCCTAAACAAAACATTGGAAAAAGATCAATATATAAAAAAGGATTATACATCATAACAAGATGGCTATATTCCAGGATTGCAAGGTTCTTTTAACAAATAAAAATAAATCAATATCATTATTCATATTAATAAAGAAAAAGTTACGACTATCTCAACAAATGCATAAAAGGAATGTGATAAAAATCGGAACGATTAATTATAAAACTAGGAATAAATGGAAACTTTTTCCCATATACACAGCAAATATTATTATAATAGTAACCTTCTGAAACGTTCCCTCTTAAATCAAGAATGAGATCAAATTACTGTTGTTACCACTGCTGTTAAACACTTATCCAATACAATAAGTCAAGGAAAAGAAACAGTAGGTATAGAAGTTAATGAATGAAGTAAAACTGTCATTGTTTGCCAACTGCACACAAAGGAAACTATAACATGACTACATACATAGACAACTAAAAACATTTATACACACACTATTAAAATAAGTACATTTAGCAAGATAGGAAGACACAAAGCCAATACACGACAATTTACTTTTTCTAGAGACAGTCATATGCCACTAACGAAGAGATACCTTCTGAGAAATGAGTCCCTCAGCAATACTGTTGTTGTGCAAACATCATAGAGTGTTCTTACATGAGCCTCGATGGTCTAGCCTACTCCATGCCCAGGCTACATGGCAAAGTCTATTGCCCTAGGCTGCAAACCTGTGCAGCACATTACTGTCCTCAACACTTAGGCTACTGCAAGACAACAGCGAGTGTTTGTGGATCTAAGCATATGTAAACACAAAAAAGGTCGAGAAAATACTGCATAAAAGATGTTAAAATCTCATATCTGTACAGGGCACTTATCACGACTGGAAGTTGCTCTGGGTGAGTTGGTAAGTGGCGGCTGAGTCAACGTGAAGGCCCAGCACTTGACTGCAGTCACTGTAGACTATATAAACACTTAGGCTACACTAATTTTTCTTAAAATAAAACAACTGCACTACAATGTTACAATGGTTATGATGCCACTAGGTGACAGAAATTTTTAATTATAATCTTATAGGGCCACCAATGTATATGTCATCCACCCTTGACAGAAATGTTACACAGTCCATGACTGCACTAGCAAAAAAATAACTGTAAGAGAAACTTTTAAAAATACCACTGCATTCAAAAAATCAAAATATCTAAAAATAAATCTAATGAACACTATGCAAGACTTTTTTCACATAAAACTACAAAACTCTCTTGAGGGAAATTAAAGATCTAAAATAAAATGAAAAAATCTACCATGTTCATGGATTGCTAGATGTTAAATTTCCAACCTCCAAATTAATCAAAAGACAATAATTCCAATCAAAATCCAAGTCAGTTTATTGGGCAGGGAGAAGTGAGGGACTGACAAACTTATTTTAAATCTTCTACAGAAATGCAAAGACTCAAGAATAGTCAAGACAATCTTGACCAAGATTTGTTTTTAAAAAACAGCACTTACTCTCCAGAAATTATGACTTTCTATAAGGCTGAAATGATTAAAGGTATTTTATAATCACAAAAAGCCAAAGGGTGGTTCTCTGAAAATGTGAGAAACATTCTCGAACAAATATAACCGACCAAAGAAGCAGAACAAAGAATCGAAAGCAAACACAAACTCTTGATTAATGACAAAGGTAACACTGAAACAAGGAAGAACAGATGGTCATTTCAACAACTGGTACTGGTACAATGTATCATTTTTTTTAAAAAAGTTAATCAATTAAAGACAGTAATGTAAAGGAAATACAACAAAATATCTAGAATATAAGAGAAAATACTCATAACGGTAGATGCAACCAAGATTTCTTAAATAAGACGCAAAAATCACTAGCCACAAGGAAAAGATTGACGAATTGGACCCATTTTATTACTATACATTATAATACGAATCTATAATTACAAACTTCTGTTTCTCAAAAGAGACTGTGAATAAAAATGCAAGACAGAGTAGGAGAAGATATTTAAAATACATATGTCTAACATCAAGGATCTACAAGGAACTCAAATGTGCTGAAAAAAACAAACAGCCCCATTACAAAGTAGGCTAAAATTATGAATAGACACTTCTCAAAAGAAGACATACAAGCAGCCAACGGACACCTGGAAAAATGTTCGGCCTCACTAGTCATCAAGGAGATGCAAATTAAAACTATACTGAGAAGCCACCTAACACCAGTCAGGATGGCCATCATCAATAACTCAAAAAATAACAGATCCTGGAGAGGATGTGGCGAAAAGGGAACACCTCTACACTGTTGATGAGAGTGTAAACTAGTACGGTCTCTGTGAAAATCAGTGTAGCGATTTCTAAAAATTCTAAAAATTGACCTTCCATATGACCCCGCAATCCCCCTACTGAGAATATACCTGGAAGAACTCAGGTCACTCTATGAAAAAGGTACCTGCACACACATGTTTATAGCAGCATTGTTATAACAGCAAGAACATGGAACCAACCATGCTGCCCATCAAGAAAGGACTGGATTAAAAAATGTGGTACATACATACAATGGAATATTATGCAAACATAAAGAAGAACAAAATCATGACCTTCACAGCAACCTGGATGGAATTAGAGTTTATAATACTGAGTGACCTTTCACAGAAACAAAGAGCTGAGTAACACATGTTCTCACTCATAAGTGGACCTTGAACAACTACCATATTACTGTAGGAAAGGGGTTGAAAGTGGCGGGAAACTGTGGGGAGGGAGTTGGGGGAGTGGGGAGCTGGGATTGACAGTGGTCGATGTCCGCCTGGGGAAGGGGGGCACACCTCATCAATAAGGGTACCTGCACAAGGAACATTTGTGTACCTAACACTGAATTGTATCCCACAATTTCAAAATAAAAATTAAAAGAGAAAAAAATAAATTAATTAAATAAAATACATATGTCTAACAAAGGCCTCACAACCAAACCATATCAAGAACTCCAATAACTCAGTATTTTTTTAAAAGTAACCTATAGAGAAATTGAATACTTGAAAAGGCACAAAGAAGGAAAACTAATTGACCAATTCATATATGAAAAGGTAATCCCAGCCTTCAGGGAACTAAAAACAATGAAATATTGTTATAAACCCATCAAATGTTAACAAGGAATTAAAGAAGCTGATTTCCACATGCTACTGGTGAAAGAGTAAACTGGTAAAATCACTGCAAAACACTGTTGGCAGCATTTACTAAAAAGAATTCGGTAATCCAATAATTTCACTCCCAGATATAATAATTCCACTCCTAAAAACGCCAACATTTGTGCACCAAAATGCATGAGCAAGAATGTTGGTGAGCGGCATCATCATTCATGAAACCTCTCCAACAGAATACAGCAGAAAAAATGAACTCCTGAGATACTGAATAAAACGAAGAGGCTCTGTGAAAGAAGAGAGCAAAACAGGCAAAACATCAAGGCATCAGAAGCCAGGAGACTGAGTGACCGCTGGGGCGAAGTGGGCAGATCCGTGGCTGGGAGAGGGTCCGAGGGAAGGTCTCCAGGGAGCCAGTTGCTCTGTGTCTTGACCTGAGTGGTGGTTACATGAGCGTGTTCACTTTGGAAAATGCACAAATCTTTTAGCTCATGCACTTTTGGGTACATTTGTACTACTTCAAAAAAGAAAAGTTGTTAAAAAATAGAATGCGTAAAAAGTGAGGTGAAAGGAAAAGGAAACTATCAACAAAACCACAACGTTGAAGTTGGTTTAAGTAACAGAGTTGGTAGTTTTAGAAACTGAAGCTGAAGTTTAAAAGGAAATATTATTGCATCAATATTAGCTAATCAGTTATAACAAAGGTATCATGCTAATGCAAGATATTACTAATGGGAAAAGCTGGGGAAAGAGAAGTTTATATGAAAATTCTCTGAACTTTCTGCCCAATTTTCCTGCAAAAAATTGCTCTTAAAAATAAAGTCAGCCGGGCTCGGTGGCTCAGCCTGTAATCCGGCACCATCGGGAGGCTGAGGTGAGTGGATTGCCTGAGCCTGCGGGTTCGAGACCCGTCTGGGCAGCGAGACCTCATCTCTACATAAATCAAAAAATCAGCCGGGCGTGGTAGCGTGTGCCTGTAATTCCGGCTACTCGGAAGGCTGAGGCGGAAGGATCGCCAGAGCCCAGCAGGTGAGGCTGCGGTGGCCGGGAGCAGCCACTGCACTCCAGTCTGGGCGACCAAGTGAGACTCCAACTCAAAAAAAAAAAATAAATAAAGTCTATTAATTTTAAAATATTTTTAATAAAATATTTTACCTCAGACCTAAGTATCACACATTTCCAGTGAAGTTTATTCCTTAACATTTTATTACTAAAACATGAAAATATTAATTTTTATTTAGCGTACTTTCTAATCAGAATAATTAAGACCATGAGGATCTAGGGAAAAAGACATTAAAAAAGGCTTGGAAATTGTCGAAACAGAAACTCTGATGAGGTCTGGAATCACTGCAGGATGTATTTAACAAGCCAACTAGCGAGCAAAATACACAAGTATGCAAAATATGGATTATATGATTCACAGTCCTCACAAAAAGCTTTCATTGACCAGAATATTTTATACAAATGGATATGTTTGGTATGAGAGGTAGGGTGAGTAAATCAGAAAAAAACAAAACTCGAGGAGCAATAAAAGCATTCTTTGCAAGCTACTATTGTGAACATATTTTTAAAGAACAACTATCAGCTGGGCATGGTGGCTCAGGTCTGTAATCCCAGCACTTCGGGAGTCTGAGGCGAGAACCACTGGAGGCCAGGAGTTCAAGACCAGCCTGAGCAACACAGAAAAACCCCACCTCTACAGAAAATTTTAAAAAATTAGCCAGGCGTGATGGCACACGCCTTAGTCACAGATACTCAGAGGCTGAGGCAAGAAGACCTCTGAGGGCCAGTGGCTTGAGGCTGCAGTGAGCTATGACTACACCACTGTCCTCCAGTCTGGGCGACAGAGGGAGTTTGTGCCAAAAAAAAAAAATACTCAGTAAAGGAAACACTGTATGTGCCAATTCAGCTACAATTCATATTAAAGCAAAGCCGTTATTGAAGTATGATTGTACCAGGAAGCCACCAAGAAGACATACTCACTGACCACATGCTACTCTGTCAAGGGCACTCTTCTTGCATGTGAATTCATCTATTCATTCATTCAAAACAGCCACTGAGAACCTGCTAGACATAATCGTTCAAAAATGCACTGAGCTCTTCAACGTCAGGGTACACAAGAAGCAGATCAGTGTCTCATAACACTAATAGTCCAACAGGACTGGTACAAAGGACACAAAATAACAGATAATTATTACACTGGGCCAAGTACTATGGCATAAAAAGAACCAAGCAGCATAGGAACACACGTCAGACACATCTAATTTCATTAGGGGAAGGACTGGTGAGGTATATATACATCTAGACAACCCTCACAGAAATCATGTAGTACACTCCTTGATTTCACCAAGAAGAGAAACTCACACATGTCTAACTTCAAGTAGTTAAACTTGAACAATGTATTAATGTTAGCCTGATAAAATGAGAATTAGGCCCAAGCAGGCAGCAGAGTATTCCAGGAGGAGGAAACTGCATATAAAAAGGCCTAGAGAGAGGAAGAGCATAGAGTTTTAGAGATTAAACAACAAAATTCCTGTCCTCAAAGAGTTCAGAACTGCACATAAGAAAAAACATGTTTTTAAAAAAACCTAAATCTAAACTACTAACTTGCCTATATATATTTAAGACGATAAAGTACGGCAGATTGTCAGGAATGGGAAAAGAACAATATGGAGGTTTAAGGACTTGTTGAATCTTAAAAAAATGTAAGAAGAGTCCCTGGAGATTTCTGCCATAGGACTTCAGATTCTTTCTCACTCTGAAGAACAATTCTGTACTCTATACAAAGTGTGTCCCATTTTATACAACAAATTAAATATATATATATTAATATCAATATATACATATTGAGTTGGAGTCTCCCTCTGTCGCCCAGGCAGGAGTGCAGTGACACACTCACAGCCACCCCAGCATCGACCTGCTGGGCTCTGGCGATCCTTCTGCCTCAGTCTTCCAAGTAGCCGGAACTACAGGCACACGCTACCACACTCGACTAATTTTTTATTTATTATAGAAACGAGGTCTCACCAAGTTGCCCGGGCTGGTCTCCAACCCATGGGCTCAGACAATCCACTCACCTTGGTCTCCCAAAGTGCTGGGATGACAGACTAAGCTACCAAGCCTGGCCAACAAATGATATTCTTGAAAATGCCATGTAAGTTGAAAAAACTTTATTTATATGAATTAAATGTTAAGTGTATTACCAAGAGGTCACAAAAGATCCCTGAAACTATAACATTATGCAGTCAATCCTTGGCTCTAGGTCTGCCACTAACTCAGGCATGACTTTACATAAAGCTTGGCTCCTTTGGCCATCAGTTACCTCATTTACTAAATGAGAAGATAAAAATATATTGTGTCTAACTATTTAGATTTAAATAACTTAAAATTCTGTGATGCTAAGTCTGAATTATTATTGCCCATTACCCACTCCTAGTACATACATACATGTTCTGGGAAGAGATTAAATTTTTAAGAATACATATATTTTGACAATCCCTTTGGATCCCCTTCCACTGTGGGAGCTTTTCTGTCCTCTCAATAAATCCTGCTTTCTAAAAAATATATGTATACATATATTTTAGAAAGCAGAAGACAATTAACTAGAAGAGCAAATGGACACATGCATATCAAGGAACACAGAATAAGCAATCTATGAATTTCCTTTCCTTACTAAGTTTGGAGTTAATTTTTTTAAATGTAAACAAGTATAGAAACAATACTTCTATGTTCTTAGGAAACATAACTTTGAAACAAAAAACAGGTGTGGCTATATAATGATATATCATTTTGTTTTCAAAATGTCATATCATATGTCAAAAAGACATATAATGATTTGTCATTTTGTTTTCATTATTTCCAATGCTCTTAATTTTTTTTCTTTTTTTATTATTAAATAGAGACAAAGTCTTCCTGTGTTGCCCAGGCTGGTCTCAAACTCCTGGGTTCAAGCAATCCTCCCACCTTGGCCTCCCAAAGCGCTGGGATTACAGGTATGAGCCACCATACCCAGCTAATGCTCAACATTTTTGAGAGAGAAAACAAGATGCAATGAAGGAAGAAAAGGTAAAATAATAAACTGGGAATTAGGCCCAAGCAGGCAGCAGTATTCCAGGAAGACGCAACTGCATACAATGTCAACCCATTCTTCTCGATGTATGAGTTGTGCATGACGTGGTTCCCCAGAAGTGCCACAATATCCCAACATAACCACTTCTGGACAAGAGCAAAATGGTTGGTTCCATGCTCATCCCTTTTTTATGGCAGGGACAGAAACTCTAAATAACAAGACACCACTAAAACGGAAAAGTAAGGGACAATCGCCATCTGCTCCTTCAACTCTCAATCTGTCACCCCACACAGGACCTCACTGAAATTCCTCTCTACTAGGGCTTTCATCATCTCCCAGGTAAACAAAACAAAACAAAACAAAAAACTCAACTCTCCCTTTTACTGCTCTCATTCGTTCCTCCATCTGCAGTTACCACGACACAGCTGACAACTCCTGGGTCCTCATTTCTAACCCAGACGGTCGTCTTCTCCAAAGCCTAAAACTCAAAACTCTACCAGTTCAATGTAAAGAGCAGTGAGAGACGAGAGGCTAGGGGGAAAGTAGGCAGGAGGAAGGGATTCCGACAGGACAAACAAGAGCTGATAACGACGTGAACAGCAGTGGTAGCGATGAAAGAGTTAGAAATGTGTTTTGATTTTTGCGAAGTCAAATTCTGAATAAATTTGAAAATAGAGCTGACAGAATTGATAAAGAGTAAAAAGAAAAAGGAATCAAGGATAACTCTTAGAAATAACTTTTATTTAGAGAGCTGGTTTTATTTTGCGACTGTTTTAATTAGAAAAAAGACCTTTCCTGAAGCTGTGTACTTTCAGTCTTGGCAAAACAACCCAGAAAATTTTTCACTAGCAAAGTAAATTGTGTGTGTCGTTAGAGCTTAAACAGAACCAAAACTCCCACCTGTTTTCCTGAAATAAACCAGGCAGCCCCTGTCACTTCAAATGAGTAACAAAAGTAATATTAAAATACCCACTTCACTCACAAAAATAATCTCAATATAATATCCATAATATTTATGCAGTAGGATAAATCCCAATATCACAACCGTAATATTCCATAACTACATTTCAGAGGTACAAAACAGAGGGAAAATTCATTGCCTTATGAAATATGATACATAATTGCTACTATTTATCCAGCTACAATAATAAATACATTGTGCTTTATGAAACGTATTAGAGGGATAATCATGATATACACATCTATTTAATTTGTATTCCTACTTCTGCAGCTCTATTCTAGGCCAGAGTGAACTCACATGTGGAACAAGGTAGTTGAGGAGGAGACTCCGACTTTGCCTGTGTATAACATGACAGTTCTCAAGTTCAGCAAGAAAATTTGTCAAGGAACTACCCCAAAACAAGCCGTATCTACTTCCCATCTGATTCTTATTGATGGGCAAGATTCTTACTGATCCATATTCAGTAAAAATCACTTCTCTAGCAAAGTAAAGGATTCTGCCCTATTTCTCTGATATCTCTTATACCAGCATAACCAAGACACATCATAAAATGTTAGAAATACTGCCAAAATCCAAATAAGCTTCTGCAAGAGAATGCAAAATACACATAAAATAAAGAGTTAAAATTTTTTTTTTTAAGTATCAGCTTTTCGGAGGCTAAAGAAGAGGAGAAATGAAGTGACACTAATCAACGGCATATATAAACCATGATCACCGCTGCAAGGCTACATTTCTAAGCCTCATAAGAACTCTTGAAACCAGCCAAGCTCGGTGGCTCAGCCTGTAATCCCACGCCTTTGGGAGGCTGAGGTGAGTGGATTGCCTGAGCCCACGGGTTCGAGACCCACCTGGGCAACTTGGCGAGACCTCATCTCTACAATAAATCAAAAAATTAGCCGGGCGTGGTAGCACGCACCTGTAATTCCGGCTATTCAGAAGGCTGAGGTGGAAGGATCGCCAGAGCCCAGCAGGTCGAGGCTGCGGTGGCCAGGAGCAGTCACTGCACTTCAGTCTGGGTGACAGAGTGAGACTCCAACTCAAAAAAAAAAAAAAACAAGAACTATTGAAACCATATAATGTTATCCCTATTTAGCTGGTAAGGAAACAAAACTTAACAGGTTGAAGGGCTTCCTCAATGTATCTCAGCTGATCATGTATAATTAAGCATTTGAATCTAGAGTTCACCATAAGCTTTGTGGTAAACCGCATTATCTTCCTGGACTTTATTTTAAAACACTTAATTTTTACAGAATCAATATTCTGTAATATCAACTGAGAAAACAACAAGCCAGGCTTGGTGGCTCAGCCTGTAATCCCAGCACTTTGGGAGACCGAGGCGAGTGGACTGCCTGAGCCCATGGGTTTGAGACCAGCCTGGGCAACTTGGCAAGACTTCATCTCTATAATAAAAAAAAAAAATAGCAGTGCATGGTAGCACGCACCTGTAGTTCTGTTACTTGGAAATCTGAGGCAGAAGGATTGCTGGAGTCCAGCAGGTTGATGCTGGAGTGGCCGTGAGTATGCCGCTGCACTCCAGTCTGGGCGACAGAATGAGACTCAAACTCACCAAAAAACAACAGCAGCAGCAGCATGCAGGGTTTTAAAAACAGTTAAAAAAAAAAAAAAGTCAGAAGAGAGCCCTTCCTAAGGAACCACTACACATTAATACATAGCAGATGCTCCCAAAGTTCCTGATGAAACAGGCTGGTTGGGGAGGGTGGAATAATGAGTTATACATAGCTCAGAACTCTGAACAAGATAGATAAAATTTTCCATCTCAGCAAAAATTATGATAATTAGATTCACAATTGTCACTAAACCTATTTAAGTGCTATAATGACAAAATAATTATGCAAATAAGCATTTTAATTCTTCCTGGTCGAAGCTGCTATCTTATCAAGGCCTAAGAATCAGGTATGAACACACTGAAATGATGAGTGATCAACAAGGACGCTACAGATACATTCTCAGAGATGTGAAGCAAATACTTCCTTCTACCGTAAACAAAATGACTGAGTCCACCTCTTGAAGAAATCAAGGTCTATTTATATTCACTCTCCTGAAATGGCACAGGCAGCCTTAGAAGGATAAGTTTATAATAAATCCCTATATTTGGAAAACACTGTTGCTAAGCATCTTCTAACATTCAACAGAGTTTATATAATTCATGTCATTGCAACATAATTAACATTTCATGTTTTCCAAAAAAAGCACAGTATGCTTATCTATGTTTTTAATTTAAAACACTATAAATTTTTAGGGAATTAATAAAAGGCTATGCAACTAATTAATTAGAAAGGCAGTCTAATCCCAGGAGGAATACAAATACAGACATTAAATGTCAGGATGTGTTAGAGTCTAGCTTATAAACAGCTTGTCTACTTGAGATAAAACATTTCAAAACGCAGCTGCTCTTTGCTTAAAAAGGCAGACTATGAAACATTAGGCCTTTGGACAAGTCATGACACACCAAACCACACCCTAGCTCAAAATTTAGTTGTAAAGAAAATGTATCATTTTAAAGTAAGTTTCACACCCAACCATCAACACTGAACATTATATCTGCTCAGATAATGGGAGGTCTAAGTATTGAAAGCAATACTAGCTACTGTGTACTTCCAACTTTCATATTCATTATGGAAACAAGGCTAAAAGATAAAAAAATATTTAGTAGCACTCAAGTTGAAAATTAGAGAAGTTGAGAGTAAGCACATTGCAAAAGATATGATACCACTCTTAAAAACTATGGGAAAGGTCTAAAATTTTCTGTCATCTTGAAAAGCATGCACAATCTACATGTCTACTACAAGGATTTTATATCAGTATCCTACAAACAATAACCTTTAAATTACAAAAGCAATCAGGAAGCATAATTCACTATGTTTTATGAAAGACTGAATTACCATGCACAATGTTTGTTATAAAGTGCAAGCCGGGCTCAGTGGCTCAGCCTGTAATCCCACGCCTTTGGGAGGCTGAGGTAAATGGATTGCCTGAGCCCGCGGGTTCGAGACCCGCCTGGGCAAAAGACCTCATCTCATTTACTATTTTTAAATCATATATGGGGGATTTAGCGCGCTTACTTTCCTTGTTTTTAAACAGTGATTTTTCTGTTTTACCAAGCCCCAATTAATTAAATTTGTAACTTAATCACTTTGATTCTGCTCCCCCAAATGCAGTGTTGAGATGCCACAGTGTATCCATGCAATATGTGGTACTACCCTTTTGGGAGTCAATTTTTATTATAATCATCAATATTTATTGCATACCAACCAGATTTAGGACATCTTTTTGGGCTCCAAGTAAATTATCCAAAGAATTTTAGAACTGAAAAAAAAATCTCAAAATGTGTTTGGACAACTCCCTCCTTTCATAGATGAAGAAAGTGATGTCTATAAAATGACTTAAGAGCAGAGAGAGGCCAAAGGTTCCTGGGCTTTAATCAGGAAGAGATTCAGATTTCCTGTTCATCCCATCTTTTTGCTTAGTGTTTACAGGGTT
>NW_007251265.1:270173-271364 GCF_000164805.1 Carlito syrichta
CTCCAGTCTGGGCGACTGAGTGAGACTCCAACTCAAAAAAAAAAAAGAAAGTGCAGAGTACCTTTGACTACATGGCAGTCCAGGAAGAGGAAACGCCATCAGAGAGAAAACACAAAAAACACAATGAATACACAGGTCCACGAATCATAAGCAAGCAAACGTCCTACGAAAAACACATCTGTATTCTTATTTAGTTTTTGGTTTTTTTTTGGAGTTAGAGTCTCACTCTGTCGCCCAGACTGGAGTGCAGTGGACGCTCCCGGCCATCGCAGCCTCGACCTGCTGGGCTCCGGCGATCCTTCCGCCTCAGCATTCCAGGTAGCTGGAACTACAGGTGCGCACTACCACGCCCGGCTAATTTTTTTTATTTATTGTAGAGATGAGGTCTCGCCAAGTTGCCCAGGCGGGTCTCGAACCCGTGGGCTCAGGCAATCCACTCACCTCAGCCTCCCAAAGGCGTGGGATTACAGGCTGAGCCACCGAGCCCAGCTTATATTTTTAATTGTTAATTCTTAACTGTTTCCTTAGACTTAGGCCTTTTCACTCTTTCAGATTTGCCATTTTTAAGTTTTATTCTGAACCATTATATGAACCTGCAAGCCAAACTTGGATTTTCATTTTCTCTTGAGTAGGAGAGTTAACTGGTACAGTTTGGAATAGTACATTACTATCACAATAAAGGAACTCAAATTAGAGTTAGTCAAAGAATGACCTTCCCCAAATTTAATCCAGTTATTAAAGTCAGCTAAAGAGAATCTTCAAAAACTGGACAGTTGGTTGGCCTGATCAATTATTCTCAAAGTGTAGTCTTCAAACCAGCAGCACTGACACATCTACAAGCTTGTTAAAAATCCAAGTTCTTGGACCCCAGTTAGAACCCACTGAACTCACTGGACCTACTGTAATCAATAAAGTACGGTGCAGGCCTGTGTGTTAGCAAGCTACAAGAGATTCTTACATACGCTCAAGTTGCAAAATCACTTGCCTAAATCAATGGATCAATTGCTTGCTCACAGGCAAGTGCAGGACTGGCTGCTTCAAAATCACTCAGGAAACATTACAAATCCCGACTCCAGCTCCCAACCCCCTTAGTCAATTAGTTATGGGGTGGGAAGATGAGTGTGAGTTTGAGTATGTGAGAGAGAGAGAGAGAGAGAGAGAGAGAGAGAGAGAGAGAGAGAGAGAGAGAGA
>NW_007251265.1:271384-272247 GCF_000164805.1 Carlito syrichta
TGTGTGTGTGTGTGTGTGTGTGTGTATGTGAGTGCATGTGAGTGTGTGTGTGTGGTTTGTGTGGTGTGTGTGTGTGTATGTGAGTGCATGTGAGTGTGTGTGTGTGGTTTCCTAGGTGAGCCTGATGCACAATGAGGATCAAGAACCAATGCCCTGGGCAAACCCTTCAGGTCCCCTCCCACTGTGGGAGCTTTTCTGTCCTCCAAATAAAACTTGCTTTCTCACTAAAAAAAAATAATAAAGAAAGAAAAAAGCAATGCCCTAGGTCCTTGGCTCTCAAAGTGTGGTCCCAGACCAGCAAACATCAACATCAGTATTGGCATCACTAGGGTACTTGCTAGACTTCTCAGGCATCAGCTCATACCTACTGAATCAGAAACTGGTGGTGAAGCCCAGTAAACTTGTTTAGTAAATTCTACAGGTGATTCTGATACATGATAAAGTGAGAGACTCTCTGCTTTAAGTGATCAGTTCTAAATTAAGAACATGTGAAACAAATCTGAATTTCATGGGGAAGAAGACGTAATAGAAAGAGACGTGCCCAGAAATACATCTTCTGCAGATGGAGTCTTACTGTCCAAACCCACAAATCCAGTCAAGGAGCCTCAACTACCCAGATACGCCAGTGGCCATTCACAAGCACTCCACTTCAGCACAGCACAACTGGTGAAAAATGAAAATACCTCCTGAAAAGCACTTGTTTTGAACAAAATACAGTTGAAGTCCACAATCAGTGCCAAAGCCAAGACATCTGTTAGTGGGAAGGCAAAACTGGACTGGCAATGTTCAAGAAAATAGTAACCATTATTTAAGGCAGCCTCTTTATCTTACTTTTTTTTTTCTTTTTTTTTTTTTTGAGTTGG
>NW_007251265.1:272338-291196 GCF_000164805.1 Carlito syrichta
TCACCTCAGCCTCCCAAAGGCGCGGGATTACAGGCTGAGCCACCGAGCCCGGCTCATCTTACATTTTTAAGGACTACATAGCACTTGTTAACTAGTTCACTGCTACGCATAAAGGAAGCAATCGCCAGTCAGAATTCTTTCCTCAGCACAAGGCAGAAATTTCTGAAGGAACAGAGAGTAAAAAAGAGATGAATCCCAAAAGGTGTTCAGGAACAAAACTAAGCTCAACTGTGGCTAATAACATTTTAACTCTACCAGAAAGGGTTAGAGTAGCAATTATGTCCCTCAACTTTCACATATGCTTCTCAGATTCTACTTCGTCAACTGATCAAACACTTATCAAGTACCTATAAATGCACCAGAAATATGGCCTCGAAATACTAAGATACGACCATGACTTTTCAAAAAAAACACAAAAAGCAAATAGTGATTCTACCTCTGCGGGTGACTCTAAGGTCAGTGTCAAGACTGGGACTGCTTCCATTAGCCCAAGGAGCTCAGACCTGCCTAGGCACTTATTTAAAAGACCGAGAGTCACTCAAATTATCCTCTGATAACTAAATCTAGGTGGAATACATCATTATATGTTAAATTGTTTGTATTTAAAACAAAGAGAGTAGCTCAAGTTTACCATACAAAATAATCTTTTCCTCTGCTCAGAGCATGCATCACAGTCCATGACATGCCCTGTGTGTTCAGTGAGTGGGAAATACGGAAGCCCATTCCACAGCACTGGGGGCATTTTAAATGCTCAGTTTCAGTGGTTCTCACTTTCCTTCTCAGTCACACCATTCACCAAATGTATAATGTGCCCAAAGTCTTCAGTAGAAACCTGTTCCAATGGGAAAACACAGTGCACTCCACAATCAACATCAGTCTACTTTTCGCATCGTTTCTAAGAACACTGTGGCGAGGAGCCCTGACTGACTCCCTAAGTGTAAGTAGTTCAGACAGGTGCAAAGGAGACGCCCACGAGGAGCGGAAAGGCCACTAGTGAGGCCAGGACGAGCTTGGTGAGCCGCTTGGCTATGCCCCTTCCCCTCTCCTTTTTCTTTCTAACTCTTCCTATCCCTCTCTTTCCACTTCTTTCTTGTTCTCCTTCACCTCCAGGAAATTTCATAGTTGCAAAGGCACTAAAACATCACATGCTCCAACCCCCTCCATTTACAAATGGAAGACATCAAGGCTCAGATAAGGTATAGAACTTGCCTAAGAGCACAACCCTGACTTGAACGGCAGGTCTAACTCACAAAACCTGTTCTCTGCTGTTCCAGTCTGCCTCATGAGAAAAATTTCTTGCAAAGATTCTAGCATTTTCTTCTTAAACTTAATCCTGCTACATAAAGTTAAGGGAGACTACAGAAAACAGCACACATTAGTGTTTGGGACCATATACACAAAACCATATATATTTTCCCTAATGGATACTACATTTAGGACAGTGATCTTTTTTAAAACTAATTCTCATAATCTGATCCATTGCTAGATTAGCGGAAAATAGATCAGCTCAATACTGATCAATATTGTCTACTGTATAAGCTGATCCTATCCTTAATTTCAAAGACTAAAATTAAATCATTAAATCCTTATACCAATCAGAAAAAAGTCCATGTGCTATTATTTAGTTATTTTCCATTTTCCATGAGTATTTTATCGTCATATCAGTAATTGTTTACAAATCTCTTTCCTTCAGCAGACTATGTTTTTGTACGGCAAGAATCCCACAGCCATGTGCATAAAACGTGCATGAAATGTATTGGAAAGTTTTGTGAGAATCTGCTAAAAGATGCTGAAGACTGAATCTTTGCCTGGATGCCGCAGCAAGTCCAAAGGAACATACACACAGTAATGCTGACTCTTCGTTGTCACCTAAAACGCAATGAAAAAGCAAAGCTCTCTACTGTCACCTCTGCTCCTAGATCCTTAGGGAATTCACTTCTGTGAGCCCGCCAACCATTTCCTGTGAAGCCAGAAAAAAACACAGAAACAAGACAGAAAGCGACCTAGTCCCAGACCATAATGTTCCAAAAGAATGCCCTTGCCTTGGTAGTCTGCACAACCTGCAGCCTCCCAACGTGAGGTCTCTAACCTGGAAACTGTGGTTAATTATCAAACAGAATGAAATACAACTGAGTTTCACTATCAAGAGTAAAACAGTCAAAGACACCTAAATAGGTCTTTCAAGTTTTCCATTCCTACCAGTTTTTCCTTCCCTAACCTCTTTTCCTACACACATCAGGCCAAATAAAAAAGATGAAAGGAGGCCGGGCACAGCAGATCTCACTTGTAATCCCAGTCCTTAGGAAAGCCAAGGCGGGAGGATGCTTGAGCCCAAGAGTTCAAGATCAGCCTAGGAAACATAGCAAGACCTAGCCACTACAAAAAAGTCAAAAAAAATTAGGGTGTGGTGGCCATGGCTGATCCCAGCTAACTGGAGGCAAAGGCCTGGGAGGTCAAGGCTGTGGTGAGTCGTGATCATGCCACAGCCTGGGCAACAGAGTGAGACCTCAACTCAAACATAAAAAATAAAAAAAGATGCAAGGACTAAAGGCAGGGTCTTCAAAGACTACTAGATTAAGAAAACTGCCAAGCATGGTGGCTCACACCTTTAATTGCAGCACTTTGGGAGGCTGGCAAGAGGACTGATTGAGCCCAGGAGCTCGAGACCAGTCTAGGCAACATAGGGAGAAATTAAAACATTAAAAAATTAGCTGGACATGGTGGCTCATGCCCGTAGTCCCAAATACACGGGAGGCTGAGGAGGGTGGATCACTTAAGCCCAGAAGGTTGAAGCTACAGTGAGCTGTGAATGTGCCGCTGCACTCCAGCCTGGACGACAAAGTGAGATCCCAACTCAAGCAATCCATCAATAAGACAACTGAAACAATGATTTAGAGGTAAAAGTTACCATATTCCTGAACCAAAGCTCTAAAATTGTTGCTATGGTTTGATTGTCCCTCCCAAAACTCATGCCGAAATTGAGCTGTCATTGTGATGGTATCAGAGGGGGGACCATCAAGAGGTAGTAGTAACTAGGCCGTGGGTCCAAAGCGACGTTAATCATCGTGAGCAGATTATTGCTACAGTGTGTGTACGTTACAAGACTGAGCTTGTTACACAGCGAGTCAGCCCCTCCCCACTTGCATGCTGGCTCTTGCTTCCCTTGCCCCTCGCCTCCTGCCGTGGGAAGACACAGCAGGAAGGCAGCTGCCAGATGCCAGCACCTTGACAATGCCACTTCCCAGCATCCAGAACTGTGAGAAGTAAATCTCTTTTCTTTATAAAAGCATCCAATCTGTGGTATGCTGTTATAGCAGCACAACATACTGAAATGACCAAATTGCCAGATCAAGAATTCAATGTCTTCTGTCACCTGTGAGTGTTAAGCTTTCTTTAAAGTACCTTATAAAAAAACATTAAATGGATCACAAATTGGAATGGCAAAATGCCACAACTGGAAAAAAATTTCTCCAAAGAATAACAGGACTTAGTAACATCTGCCCAAATAGAAGGGAATAAATTTAAAGAACCTAAGATTACTGAAAAACCAGTGATGCTTTGAGGTGTGTGCTCAGCTTTTAAAGGTTACTAGAAAATAAACCATCTCAGGACAAAAACAACAACAAAAAAGACTATCAGACTTTTTTCAATAAATTCTTACTTGCTGGATCAAATATTTCAACAGCTTCTAAAAACTGCCCTGATTTGAAAAATTTTCCATATACATTTCTCTGAAACTGCACAAACATTAAAAGCTCTCAAGAGCTTCCAAAGTAACTAGTTATGCCATTGTAAAGTTCTCAAAGTCAAGAAGGCAACTTAAACATTTTCAGAGCCAAAACATCACTGTCACATACTCTGCAGCCTAGAATTATTGGGTTTCACTGAGTACTTTTTCAGTACTTCAACAAATATAAGGCTGCTCCTTAAAGAAAACTGTGATTCTCCTGCAGACACTTCTCCCTAATTTCCATGGCACAATATCAACAAATATTGTCATCAATACTGTCACCAACATGTCCAAATACGTTTGCATACATGTGTGTGTGCACTTAGGGAAAATTAGTAGAGTCGCCCCCCAGTATCCATGGGGGACTGGTTCCAGGACCCACCCCCAAACCAAAATCCAAGGACGTTCAATATAAAATGGTGTACTGTCGGGCTTGGTGGCTCAGCCTGTAATCGCGCACTTTGGGAGGCTAAGGTGAGTGGACTGCCTGAGCCCGTGGGTTCGAGATCCAACTGGGCAACTTGGCGAGACCTCATGTCTACAACAAATACAAAAAAATCAGCCAGGCATGGTAGCACATGCCTGTAATTCCAGCTACTCGGAAGGCTGAGGCAGAAGGATCGCCAGAGCCCAACAGGTCGAGGCTGCAGTGGTCGGGAGCGGCCACTGCACTCCAGTCTGGACAACAGAGAGAGACTCCAAGTAAAATAAATAAATAAATAAATAAAATGGTGTACTTTTCTTTATAAAAGTGTCCAATTTGTGGTATTCTGTTATAGCACCACAAGCACACTAAAACAACGAAATTCCCAAGTCAAGAATTCAATTTCTTCTGCATGCAGCCCACACATACTCTCTGAGCAATTTATGTCACCTCCAGACCATGTATACTTAATGCAATACAAGTGCTATGTGAATCTAGTTAACCCATGAACAACATGGGAGTCAGGGGCACTGACCCATCCAGACAGAAGTCCACGTATCACTTGACTTTCCCAAAACTTAGCTACTACTAGTCTACTGTTGTCTTGAAGCCTTGCCAACAATATAAACAGTTGACTAGAATGTATTTTATATGGATCACATACTGTATTCTTACAATAAATAAATTAGTTCAAATTTTCCCAAATCTCAAAAAAAAGTTCAGTATATTTATTGAAAACCATCTGCCCATAAGTGGATCCACGCAATGCAAGCCCTCATTGTCCAAGGGTCAACTGTAGTTGCTACACTGAATTTTTTAAATTTGTATCATTTTTTGCTTTTTCAAGTATTCTCAAACCATGGTTGGCTGAGGCCTCAGATGCTGAATCCGAGGGGAAGGAGGGCCATCTAGATAAGTTATTACAGTGGTTATCTTTAGGAAGTAGGAGAAGTGGTTCTCAATTCTTTTATTTTCTGAATTATCTAGATTTTCTCAATAAATACATAATCTTATAGTCATACAAAATACGGCTCATTCCTTTCAGAAATAAATGAGTTATAAACTAGCAGCATGTAAATAAACTGGAGTTAAATCCCTCAATGTAGACTCACTGCAGCAAACCACACTCACCTGCCTCATTGCACAGGGCTTGCAAGTCGGCTCCAACATACCCGTGAGCACTGTTGGCCAGCTGGAGCAGCTCAGCTCCAGTGAGCAAATGCGGCACCCTCTGAAGCAGCTTCTGGAGAATGTCCAGCCGGTCCTGGGCAGTGGGAACACCAATCTCTATCTCTTTGTCAAACCGCCCAGGTCTTCGGAGTGCAGCATCCAAAGCATGAGGGCGATTTGTGGCCCCCAGGACCAGCACCTGCCCCTCACTTCCTTCCTGACAAGATAAAACAGATGCTGCAAAGATGCATTTTTCTAACCTTAAAAAAAAGGAGGCGGTGGCTCATCCAACTGTCCAGACAGCAACGTCTGATCCCTTCCATTTTTATTATCCATCTGTTGCTTTTATTAGAAATAGATTTCTACTACTTTTATTATATATATCTTTCATCATTCTGTCTCAACGCTTCCTCCTCTAGAAAGTTTTCCAATACTTACCTGTCCATCTACTGTGACACCTCATTTCAGCATCTTAACTACACCATTCTCATCAATAATAACATGTAATATTCTAACATATAGCTGCTTTGCTTAATTGTTTTAAATAGTCCTTTTCCTCTACTTGGAAGTAAAGATTATGACATATATATTATTCAAATAGGACAAGAGGTAAAGATTATGATACACATATAATCTAAATAGAACATTTAGGAAGCTGTCTAAAAAGTCTTCCTGACATATAAACTATTTTCTTTTCTATATGGGTACATTTGTAAATTCCTGAAAATACAGACAATATAACCTACATATGAGCATCAGCCACCCTTGAATACATATGGATTTTTACTCCCTGGAAATGAAATTAGAAACAACAAATAATAAAGAACTATGATTATGATCTGCTACATATAGAAATCACCCAATTTTCTATTCAGATGACCCATGTGAAATCTAGCAGACACAAGCATAACTGGAATGTGATTTATATTTTTTTAAAAAAACCCAAACCTAAAACTTACACTGAATATATCAACAGAAAATGCATGGATTTAAGTTAATCTGTAAATTATAAGCTTAGAAGCACAAATGTAGAACCTTAAATATGTTCAGACTAAAATATGTGTCACACATTTCTTCCAGTCCTACCTAAAGGCAAGAACACCACTCCAAACAGGCTTATCCCAGTGGCAGAGTAAAAGGCAGTAGATTAACATGGTGATTACGATTCATCAGCACTGAGCCTTCCACTGGACTTCCTACTCACCAAGACCCTTCTAATTATAATACAGTTCTCACTACATATTTACCTGCAAGGTAAAAAGATGGTTATCCATAAATACAGCTATTTGGTCTACTTAATAGTTACATCTCTTATTATAAATGGACAAACTGGCATAGTGGTTTATACATCAGTCTCTGGTGGGCGTTGGCATCAGAACTCCACCATCTTCAACATACTACTACATTGAATTCTCCAACTTTATAAGTTGAAAACCAAACCAGGGACTTGACAGTCACACCTAGGTACTGCCCCAAAACTGAGAACCAGGTGGTCATCAGTCTCTACTAGGTGACAACACTTCTCTTGTGGACCCTTAAAATTATGAACACATCAGTGAAGAAGAGCAAATTAATACCAAATCTTTATATTATTTTCACATGTGCACTTTCTACCAACAGGCAGTAAAAAAAAAAGTTCTTCACATCGTTTTTTTAGTGTGCAAAAGGGGCTTGAGAGTAAATGATTTCTAAAATTTATTTTGGTTCTAACATACCATAGTTTTAAAATTTAATTATTTACAATCCAGCATAACCAAAAAAGTGTATTTTTCCTGGTTACTGGATACCAGGAGTCTGAGAGAATTTTTCTTCATTCCTATTCTCTCATCAGTCCTACGGATTTTTCTTTCATAATTAGCACACGGTTTTTGTTAATACAGGAAGGCATGCCCTATCAGAGAATCTGTTCATACGAGAAAATCCCTCTTAAATGTTGTACAAACATAGTTACCACTGCTCTCACTTTCTTTCATTTGCCTAGCACAAAGCCTTGAAAGAATCAACTTTTACATGAGTAGTAAGACTTACTCATGAGATTTCTTAAAGAAATCTCCTAAAATTCAACTGCTGAATCTTCCTCACAAGTTTTTCCTTCTGGTTTTTAAGTTAACAGCATTTATAACAAGAGAAATATCCATCGCGTGCTAAGAAAAACTTATTTTACATGCTAGAAAATTTTACATGCTAGAAAAACTTACCAGGTGATGATGTCATCCTGGCAATTAGTAATCCACTAAAGCAAATTCTTTTATGAGTCTTTCCTCTAGACAGTATGGCTAACATTTGTCCCTTAACTTGAAATAACCAAAGACTCCAGCACTTTTGATAGTTTTGCTACTACATATATATTATTAAGAATCAACCCCTTCCTACACAAAATCAGTGCTAGTGCTATACTTACAGAACCAATGCCATCCATCAGTGTCAAGAGTGATGCTACAACTCTTTTTTCCACTTCGTTCTGGGCCCCTTCTCTTTTAGGACAAAGCGCATCCAGTTCATCGATGAAAATAATGGATGGGTGCCTAAAAACAAACAAGCAAAATGAAATCTCCACCCTATGCTTAACAAAGTTCACTTAGCTTCAGCTTTTTAAATAAAATCAACACACCAAATTTAGAATTCAACTTAGTGACACTACAAAGGCCTCAGAACGTTAAACTAAAACCCTCAGATTGGCTGCAGCCCAAATGACCAACTCACTGGCCTCACAGTTTAATCTACCTGCCCTCCCTCAATAGGCAGAGCGCTGAGTCTAGTGCTCAGGAGTCCTGCTCTGGCAGGACTCCCCCACCAATGCCCACCAATGCCCACCAATGCCCACTAAATTGTTATGACCGCTGAGGCCGGATACTGTCGCTTACAGCAGGTACATAGCCCAAAGAACATAAACTAGAAATGCCCTGTTTTTTCAACCTATTAAAAAACAGAACTTGCAAGATGATCGATTCTCCCATAAATGAATGTAAATTCTCTCACAAAAGGAAACCTCAAGTGCACGAACACAACAACAATAAAATACTAAGCATAAAGTACATCACTGGTTCTCAAGTTTTCAGGGCACTATAAAGATTTGGCACTAGAAACTACTTTTTTCATCTTTTATCACTGGGGGAAAGTAACTTTAAAAACAACAGTTCTTTCAATTAAACAGCAGTAATTATGGTGCTAACTGTGAGGAGCAGATGAGCGCTGTCCGGACAGCAGGCCTCGAGCAAAAGCAAGGCTCCAAGCGAAGGCAAGGCCCCACATGGTTGCTCTGCACCCTAGCCAGAGAGCAAGGGATGCAGCCTGCTGCACGGAACGGCATCTCAAAGCCCCACACATCCAGGTGCAAACAGTACAGAGAACGCCTTAGCAACAACAAGACAACCACAGAAGAGCTTGCCATTTAGGTAGCAACGAAATTCCCTTATAGCTCCCTCACAGCCCCTGAAACCCCCCCCAACTCCCTTTGTGTTTGATTATAACATAAACATGCTGAGCTAGTTTGGGGCCACTTCTCCTCCATCAGAGGAAAGTGTCCCACCTGGCCCCAGCTCTTCTTTATGTCTTTGTATGTCTGTCTCACTCTCTCGTCCTTCTCTCTTGGGACCCTCAAGGCAGCCATGTGGCCTGTGACAGTTGACTGCCAAAGCAATGATAGACATGGCCATATTCTGAATAATATTATACCAGACAAAGTTATAGACCATTCTCGAATACTCATTACAGCGGCCTAAACTCAGGAATAATCAATAAGAATAGTTTTTAGTGGGTAAAAGAATTGTTTCTTTGAAGCAAAGTATAGTCTAACAAAGTGTTAAGCATAAAGGGCTATGATAATACAGTTTATTAGGGAAGCTGAATAAACTGGATACACCTGAGCACCCTAACAAAACAAAGTCATATATTTATATGCTCAAGCAAGATCACGACTTATCAAACAACAGTCTTAATTCTTCTTCGTGTAACTGAACAACTCATTTGTCAAACTTTGAAAGTAACATTAGACAGAAATGGATTCGACAGAATTTAACTAGATCTACAATCTATTTCTAGTGCTATCACTATTATTTTTGTACTATTCTTTATGCTTTGTAAAAAGTGCTAATATCTCATTTTAATTAATACAGCCTTGACTATTAATTCTAAAACACTTAAAAATAAAGAGTACCGTAGAGTGGCTTCAGCAAATATCTGACGTAATCTTGCTTCCGTCTCACCATAGAATCTATAACAAACAAAAGACACTTAAGGATCATTTCTTTTTTTTGAGTCAGTCTCACTCTGTTGCCCAGGCTGGAGTGCAGTGGCATGCTCATGGCCACCACAGCCTCGACCTGCTGGCTCAGGCAATCCTTCCACCTCAGCCATCCAAGTAGCTGGAACTATAGGTGCACACCACCACGCCCAGCTAGTTTTTTGATTTATTGCAGAGATGAGGTCTTGCCAAGTTACCCAGGCTGGTGTTGAACTTGTGGGCTCAGGCAGTCCTCTCACCTCGGCTTCTCAAAGTGCTGGGATTATAGGCGTGAGCCACTGCACCTGGTCTATTTCTTATTATTTTTAAAGCTTTGTCTACAATGGTAATCTGACTTTCCAAATGTTTCTAGAAGACTTAAAATTACTTTCAAAAATTATTTTCCAAACAATTTTTAAACATACTAAAGAGTAGACAATATATCTCAACAAATGAACTATACAGACAGCACACCAGCCATTTTTTAAAACCACATTTTAGAAATATATTTAACAATATTAAGTTTGCTCTAGTAAAGCATGCACCTACTTGCTTATAATTTCAGGGCCATTGATTACAGAAACATGGGCTCCAACTTCATTAGCAACAGCCCTAGCAATCATTGTCTTTCCAGTACCTGGAGGGCCATAAAGTAGCACTCCTCTCGGGGCAGGAATTCCTAGGAGAAAAGAAGGAGAACACTGGACTCAGTATTACTAGGTTTCTTATAAATGTTGACATACCAGTTCCAACATGAGCTATAAAATATAAATCTACTTTGCATCACAAAGAGTGAGACCTTCTTTTTTCTCACCCCCCAGAAACATGCACTACAGTCCCAACACTGATCCCATCAGTGACTTTGCATTTCTCTGTAGACCACAACCTGAGAGAAGCAAGTTGGCTAAAAAAAAAAACTGGAGGCTCACATTGTTGCCACATGGTAGCACTATCACATGTTCAATACAGGACAGGAAGTCTACCGTGCATCATCTCCCACAGCAAAGTTCAACACAATGCCCAGACAAAAATATCCACCAATCCCAATTTTCTTCCAACTCGCCATCTTGAGAAGTATATGTTACTAACAAATGTCAATCCAATGACTCATTTCATAAATATTCACCCAAAAGGAAAAAGCAGAAGATAGTATGTACCAAATAATCACAAAGGATGTGGGCAATAACAACTCAGCAGAATGCCGAGTTTCTTAGGAGGCAGGAGAAGCCCCTGGACTACTCACTGAAGTGCAAAAAAGAGGATGAGCGCACAGTTACGTTTCATTCTTGTTTTTTTTGAATTGGAGTCTCACTCTGTTCCCCGGGCTGGAATGCAATGGCACACTCACGGTCACCGCAGCAACCTACAGAGCTCAGGTGATCCTTCCACCTCAGCCTTCCAAGTAGCTGGAATTACAGGCATGCGCCACCATGCCTGGGTAATTTTTTTTTTTTTTGAGTTGCAGTCTCACTCTGTCACCCAGACTGAAGTGCAGTAGCACACTCCCAGCCACCTCAGCTTCGAACTGCTGGGCTCCGGTGATCCTTCCGCCTCAGCCTTCCAAGTAGCCAGAACTACAGGCATGCAGTACCACGCCTGGCTAATGTTTGATTTATTGTAGAGATGAGGTCTCGCAAAGTTGCCCGGGTGGGTCTTGAACCCGTAGGCTCAGGCAATCCACTCGCCTTGTCCTCCTAAAGTTCTGGGATTACAGGATGTGTCACCGAGCCCGGCAGATTATTGTAGAGATGAGGTCTTAGAATGTTGCCCAGGCTGGTCTCGAAACTGTGGGGGCTCAGGCAACTCTCACACCTCGGCCTCCCAAAGTACTGGGATTATAGACATGAGCCATGGTGCCTGGCCCTGGTGCTCAGCTACATTTCCTAACGAATTTGTCTTATCCAGCTTTACTTCTTTAATCATCTCAGCAGACCTGGCAGGACAAGACACTTAAGATACAGCTGCCAACACCAACAACTATGGAAACACGCTATTGGAAGGAACAAGGCTGGCGCTCACATCAAACCTAACGAGACCAAAGCACAGAAAATGGCTTCTCTAACTGGCATCTCCCAAAGCAACTGGCACCTTCCACCACACCCACCATTCAAGGAATAAACAGGAAAAGAGGGTGAGGAATCATTAAATACGTGGAATCAGTCAACTGTACTCGAGTTTGAACTTAATGCTTTTGGGTGCAAAAGACCAAAGAAATCATACCATAACTCTTGAAAAGTTCAGGCTGTTTGAGAGGCAACTCAATTACTTCTCTGATTGCTTTCAGCTGGCTATTTAAACCTCCTATCATGTCATAAGTTACTCTGAACTGGTTGTCTTGCTCTTTTGAATTTTTATGAATCTTTGTAAAATTGACTCTTGTTGTTGAAGAAATAAAATAAAAAGTATCAGTATTGCGCTTTGCTCCCAAGCTGGTTGTGGATTTTAGCAGTCTTTCTTCATTGATAAGTTGTTCGCTCCCTTCTCTGGCAGACTCAAAACTACATTTAAGATCTTTGACTTCCTCTAGCCCAAGTCCACTGCCATGCCCGGGGCTCTGTGTAACATCCAACAAAACATCACTAGCTTCATTTATGCTTCTGTCATCGACGGGTTTACAAGGAGTACTTCTTGAGGCTGGGTTCCGTGGCTCTTCCAGATCTAGCTGGCTTAGCTGCAAGGATAAATCCAGGCTACTGGTTTCCACACTGGACTGGTCAGAGGCCACTCCCTGGGCATCAGTGTCAGAGTCACTGGGAGGGCCTCTCGATATCATGCCATCTGCCCCTTTCACTTGCAACACTTGCAACTTGCATGGTCGTCCATAGAATGTGCAATACAGAAAGTTGCCTGGTAAAACAATCTTGCTATCTAGAAAATAATTTATTAAATATACATGTTAGCACCATTTTTCACTATTTAACGTTTAAATAGCACCTCATCTCATTTATTAACAAAACTATTTGACTGAAAAAATTTAAATTAAAAGTGAAGTATTAAGTAACTGTCATGAAATATTCCCCATAATAGAAATACAGCATTATCCGAGACAGATGCACAAGATGGTTCCTTGAAGCCCTCTACACTCAACAGATCAAAGATTCTATCAGCCTATCAACAGCCAGTCATTCCACATTTGATTAAAAACTAAATGAAAATGACACACCTAAGCCAACATTCAACGGTGTTTCTGACTGGAAAGAGCAAGAGTGAAAGGTTTAAAAAGTCTCAGTTCTATCACAGACTTTGTCTGTAAGCAAATCGTACATTCTCTCCACTGCCCAACTGTCAATCAGTTAATTGGGAAAAGTAACACATCCTTATCTCAAAAGGATATTGATTCACTGAGGGGGATACTCTCTAAGCTATCCTGAAGAAAACTACTACATATACAAGACCTCAAAGACACTTTATTTAATGCTGCTCTGGTACTTTTTAAATGTTAAATGTTTGCCTCACCTAGTTTTCTCAGGATACAATCAGTCAGTTCTTCTTCATTAACTTCCGTATCTTTGTCACTGTAAAAGGGATGGGGGGGGGAATCAGCATTAGGTACACCAGAAACTAAACTGCGGTATGAAATGACATAATTCACATTTTTCAGATACTCCTTATAGCCCTGAAGACCTAAATCAGTGTTCTTCAAAACATATTGTATTATCCATTAGTGGGTCATGAATTTAGGTCAGTCCCACCCAGTATTTTTTTTAGCAGAGTAAGCAATGTAAAGTACTATGCACACAGAAAGGGTAAATATTGCTTTGTAAAACATCCATGTCTCACACATACATACACATACATGCATGCGTATGTGCACCATTTCTAGGGGTGTGTGTAGACAATGAATCGCTGTGAAAATGTGAAACTTTTGAAAAACACTGACCTAAACTGACAATCTCCTTTATGAACTTGCCTCACTTGGAAAAAATTTTCATTAAAAGCTTTCCTCGTTCCTTTAGCATAGCAAAAAGCACCTCTTCAAGAAAACTAAATCCTGCAGAGTATGTTACCCAAAGAAGCCAGAGGAAAATGGAGTACTGGTTCCAGTGAAGATGTATTCTGGAGAAAAGGTATGCCTGGAAAAAACTGAGATCTCCTTGCCCCTAGTCACAACTGTGTCTTCTAGGAGAAGAGCTCGTCAAAGCGCAGAAAGTGGGAACGCCTAAACAGTGCTGCACCTGTAAGGAAACCTGCTCTTGGAGAGTTCCCAGAACATGAGCATTTTTCTTCCTCCTGTGTGATGTAAGCGGCCTGCGTCTGGAGAGGAGACAGTTGTCCAACTGGGCAAGTGACCAGCAGAGGGGACAGTTTAGCTCAGGGGGGAGCACATCGGCAAGCTATCTGGCCAAATTCTAAGCCTTGTTCTCCTATCATTTTCATCAGTCATAATACAGCACAGCCAACCCTCATTTTCTGAGGAGGCTGCATTTTCAAACCCACCTACTCCCAAAAATGTACTTGTACCCCCAAGTCAATCCTCAGAGTATCTGAGGTCATCAGTGGCATGAAAGAGCGGCAAAAACTGGGGTGACTCCGCACCCCTCCCAGCTGATGGGGGCACGGTGGTGCTGTGCCACTTGTTTCGGATCCCACTGAGATGAGCAGAGCCTGGAAGTCGTGGGGCCAAGGCCGAGGAGTACAGGAAGCTCGGCCGGGGCCAGGTGGAAGGGGTTTGCATCCCAGCTCCAGCCCCTGTACACACACAGCCGCAAGCAAGTCCCTTAACACTTTGAGCCGCCTCCTCTCTCTTAAAACAAGGCAAATAGAATCTACCAGAATGAGTTATTTTTAGGATTTGAGATTATAATGTATGTAAAATAGATACATATTTACACACACATACACATAAACACACACACACACACACACACACATATCCCATTTATCTGTAGGAAAAATGGTTCAGTATTTGCTACCACTGTCCAAGGCAATACTAATAAAACATAACTACCACAAATAAAGAGAATTAACTATATGCTCATATAAAAGAAAGAGCAAGAAAGAAATAGAATGAGGAGGACATTTCATGAATGAAAAACTTGTATAAACTAATAAGGAAACCATATGTATCTCCTTAAATGCTCCAATTAATTGTCTATAGAACTCTGAATCAAGGTATACTTAAATTGCTTTTATTTATTAAACTTGGACTAAAATATACAAACATGCATGAGAATACTAAAAACAGTTAAGTTTTGCTTTTTGAAAAGAATGGGTGCAAATAAAATCATTTCCGCTAGGAGGAGCTCTAGCACTGCTAATGAAATTTTTCAGTTGGACCTGAAGGATTTAAGCAGATTAAAATTACTGGTTTTGATAACTGAAAACTGACTTTCTTGCCTACACTCTGCTATGACATTTAAAACATAATACTTTTCAAAAATAAAATTTTAACAACCAGGCTTTCATCTAAAACGTATACAGTCCTCTATCATAAGCAAGCCAAGGCTGTGGTGCCCTCAAGAGGACAAACCTGTTCATTATCATCATAAATATGAATTCTGCTACCTGTAAAACTGTTTTAAGATATAGTCTGAGGACTGATTTGGTTGAATCTGAGCAGTACTATTAACTAGCACACAAAATATTAAGCTCACTAAGCCTGTTTCCTCATCTGTTAAAAATAAATAAATAAGGGTATCTTGCAGGCTGCTGAAGGGTTAAATGAGAGGAAAAAAGGGGAAACCATGTGTGTGTCCATGTGTGCAATGTATGCAAAGCATCTGGTAGACAGATCATGCTCAACACACTGTCTTCTCTTTTCTGCTCAGCTTTTTATCATTCACTAAACTATTAAATGCTCTGAAAACATTTTCCTGTTTTTATTTTTTATTTTTTGAGTTGGAGTCTCACTCTGTCACCCAGACTGGAGTGCAGTGGCCGCTTCCGGCCACCGCAGCCTTGACCTGCTGGGCTCCGGCGATCCTTCCGCCTCAGCCTTCCGAGTAGCCGGAATTACAGGCATGCGCTACCACGCCCGGCTGATTTTTTGATTTATTATAGAGATGAGGTCTTGCTGCCCAGGCGGGTCTCGAACCCGCGGGCTCAGGCAATCCACTCACCTCAGCCTCCCAAAGGCGCGGGATTACAGACTGAGCCACCGAACCCGGCATTTTCCTGTTTTTAAAGTAAAAAGATATGCGAAAACTCAAGCTTGGAATCTACAAAAATAGTATAAGAGAATAAGCATATGACTAGAAAATTTTTTGTTATTCTTGCATATAACACAAACATATGCCCCAATTTGTTAGTAAGTTGCTATTAAAGTATCAAAAGATGCTTTTTTTAATTTTTCTTCTTTGAAACAGGGTCTCACTGTCACCCAGGCTGGAGTGCAGTGGCACAATCGTGGCTCACTAAAGCCTCAAACTCCTGGGCTTAAGCAATCCTCCTGTCTCAGTCTCCCATAGCACTGGGATTACAGGTGTAAGCCACCACACCTGCCAAAAGAGGCTCTTTAAAACACGACTTTTGATAAGACTTGTATATACAAACTGAGTCAAAATCCTATGAGATAAAGAATATCCAACAAGATGGACGAAACACTTTAACTGTATTGGCAGGGTAATTATAAATTAGCTTTTGGTCAGGGACTATTTAAAAATCTGATCGTAATGACCATATTTTTACTAGATTGAATAATCAAGGAGTAAAATATACAATCAAGCTCTTTGCTTGGGCAGCCTTCACTAAAACTGGTTCCTTGCCTACTCCTCATAACGCCTCGTAATCTACTCCTTTCTTTACAACCATAAGAAAGACAAGAAGGACAAGGCGCAGTAGCTCATGCCTATAATCCTAGCACTTGAGAGGCCGAGGTGAGAAGACTGCCTGAGCCCAAGGGTTCAAGACTAGCCCAGGCCACTTGGCGAGGCTGTGGTGGCTGTGAGCGTGCCACTGCACTCCAGCCCGGGCACAGAGTGAGACCACCTCAGAAAAAAAAAAAAAAAAAAAAAAAATGACAAGAAGCCCTGACGAAAAGCCAAGATGAAAAACACTGCTAAATATTCACCAGTGTAAAACGTCAGAGAATACTCCAGTCACAAGAAATGAGAGCAGGCCTCGTCTTAAACTTCACAGGATCCATCTTGCTTGTGTTGGCCAGCACAACACAAGCTGCCACCAGTCGGTGACCCACGGGGCTGAGCACGGCAAATGTGACTAGCCCAAACTGTGATGTGCCACAACTAGAGCATACACGCCGGATTCCAAAGACTCAGTTGGAAGAAAAGGATGGAAAGCATCTGACCAGTAATTTTTATAATTGTATGTTAAAATATACTCTTACACATACTGGTTAAATAAAACAGACTATCACAATTCATTTCGCCTGTTTCTCTTTACTATTCAAATGTGACTGCTAGAAAATGCAAAATTATACATGTGCTTCATATCTATGGCCCTTGTTATACATCTTTATGTATTTCTATGCATTGACCCAGACAGTCATCAAAAAAAGAGCCAAACCTCAGTGCCACGTCCACTGCCTCAGCCTGCAGCACAGCACCCGCAAGAGGCTGGACCTGGATAGCATCACCAACCTTCACACCCACATTCTTCTGTGCCATTTCGCTCAGGCCAATCTTGCCTCCAGGAAATCCTGCCACAGGCCAGGCAGTACAGACCTGTGCAGACAGAGGAAATATCAGAAAATAAAAACTCACAAAATACCACCAATGTATAAGGCAGAATGCGAAGCACTGCCACATATCTGGATCTACAAAAGTCTCTACCCTAAAGGAGTTATCATCTGATACAAACTGGAAGATAAACTGCATTTAAAAAATTAAATACTGATCTCAGTGTCTCAGGCTACAATCCCAGCACTTTGGGAGGCCGAGGCGCCTGAGCCCATGGGTTCGAGATCAGCCCGGGCAACTTGGCAAGACCTCGTCTCTACAATAAATCAAAATTACCTGGGTGTGGTGGCCCATGCCTGCAGTTCCAGCTACTTGGAAGGCTGAGGCAGAAGGATCACCAGAGCCCAGGAGGTCAACACTAAGGTAGCCATCAGTGTGCCACTGCACTCCAGTCTGGGCGACAGAGTGAGACTCCCATTCAGAAAAAAAAGAAAATTAAATACTACATGGGTTCACAAAAAATAAATTTTTAAATGAATATTACAATTTTTTTGTAACGATCAGGAAAGATCTTCCAGTGAAAATGGTGAAAGATCTGAAGAATGGATTTGGGAAAGAAAAAAAAAAGACAAAGACATTAACAGGCAACACACAGAAAATGTCAGAAATACTGCAATATAAGCGGTGAAGGGGTCCAACCTGGAACTTAGACCACATGCAGAGCAGAGAGGGACACAGCACAAGGGCTGTCTGAACATGATTCTTATCGGCCTTGAATGTGAAGGGAGGAGCGAGCTGGAGCACACACATTCAGAGTCCTCCCTTCCACAACGTAGGAAAAGGATTTGCTTACTAGGAGCCCAGAACAATTAAAAGAATGAGAGACAAGCCCTCAGCAAAGACTTTCAAAACATTTCCAAAGGATCCCCAGCAGATCTCACAGGCATCAGAGAAAGCCATGAAAAAGACAGGGGTTGCAAGCAGGGAAGAAAGCCAAGTTGCCAAAAACGAGCCAGGAATGGCCCTAGGCTGGGAGTCACAGGTGTGGAGAATGGCAGGAATGAGAAACTCAGGGAGAGCAGGGCAAGTGATCGAACATTGTACACAGAACGGGTACCCTTCTTACCCCAGAATAACATTTCTGCAGAGAAATACAACTAACCGGCTGGGGGAAAAGGGCCAATTGTTGATGTGTCACTACCTCCTAAGGAAAGGCTTCTCTCTATCTTATGATGTTTTAGAGTCTATTATTCCCTGTATAGTCACAGACATTGAAGGAAAAGTTTATATACATAGGAAAGTCTATTAGAATACAGTTTTTCATTTATTCCTGCTTGTGTGAAAACTAAAATCAGAAACAGTTCAAATGCAGCTTGTGTATCCCTCATCTGAAATGCTTGGGAACAGAAGTGTTTCGAATTTCAGATTTTTTTTTGGTTTTGGAATATTTGCATTCTACTTGCTGGTTGAGAATCCCAAATCTGAAATCGGAAAAGTTCCAAAGAGCGTTTCCCTTGAGTGTCATGTCAGCACTCAAAAAGTGTCAGATTTTGGAGCGTTTCAGATTTTGGATTTTTGTATTCAGGATGTTCAATCTATATTTCTAAACTAGGGAAATGAAAAGAACTCTTAGCCGGGCTCGGTGGCTCAGCCTGTAATCCCGCGCCTTGGGAGGCTGAGGTGAGTGGATGACCTGAGCCCGCGGGTTCGAGACCCACCTGGGCAACTTGGCGAG
>NW_007251265.1:291506-295354 GCF_000164805.1 Carlito syrichta
GCACTCCAGTCTGGGTGACAGAGTGAGACTCCAACTCAAAAAAAAAAAAAAAAACTCTTACCTCTTGCTTTCCATCCAAGCTGGTAAGCAACACTGGTCGACCGATACAGATATCTGCAGACTTCATAGTGTTGAGTCCAAGATGAACAAGGGAATTCTGAAATGTTTTTGGAATTTTGTCATCTACTATAAAAGAAAAAAAATATTCTTGTACTATTTTGTAAATTAAAGTTAAAGCACACTTTCTTTGGAAATAAATAAAAATCCTCTAACCTATAACCACATGAATGCACATACCAGACCCTGGAGAAACTACTATCCAAATCTCTTTTTAACAAACAGATTTAAAGTCAAACTCCTTTAAGGGTCTACTAACAACATGAATATTAAGTAAAAAGACACTTTGTAGGACACTAGTTCTCATTTTTTAAGTCCCTATATTCATTAAGAACTAAATATAGTTACGAGAGAGTCTCTGAGCTCTGTGTAGTACAGACCCCAAGGTGGGTGGGCTACTAGAGTTCAAAGGATTGAGCTGGGCTCAAGGCACAGCTGGCTCTAAAGGATCAAGACCTGCCTCCACTTCCGACCCCATCACAGTAATCAGACCTTCTTTCCTGGCACCAAGAATAGGCAGGTAAGACGGTGACACAAGTCTCATTCCTTATGCCAACACTCATTGACTGAAGTCACCATTAGTGATTTCGGCTTTTGGCTGAAAAAGAGACCCAGAATTCGGCCCAGTTGATGATATCTTTGAACATGGTGTGCTGACATCAACACTCCTCCCCCTCCAGCCCCCCCCCCAGGATCCCCATCTAGTGAGCAGTCTTTCCTCAAATTCTTCCAGCACCCTGTGTTGCCAAAAAAACATTTATCATCATAAAATTCAGTTGTTTCTCCTAAATTGTATGCTGCTTTGGGGTCATATTTCTCTTTGTATCTCCAATGCTTAACAGTGCAGCAAACCTAGGAGTTGCACAATAAATATCTATGCAGTGAATGAACATAAAGGAGTATACAATACTTTTCAGTTCAAGATCCTTGAAACACATATGGAATTTAAACCTGTCACAAACTTGGTTACAAAACTTATTTATAAACACACATACCATAATCATAGAGCTTTACCTAATCTTAGTGTCCCTTAACAATCAAAAATGTAATGAAAAATAAATTATTTCAATGAAAACAAAATCATGAGATTCACAGAACTCACACTATTCTGTCACTACAGAATAACTTCCAACACATGTTTATTCTTCTGTGATCAGACGAGCAAGTCTACAAAAACAAAGCATCTCACACAGCTAAGATGATCAGCACTGACACACGAGAGGAGACCTAAAAAAGGAATTGTTTTTTGAGGGTGGGCCCCGAGTAGTGCAGGCTTCCCTCGCTAGGCAAGTGTTCTAGGAACCCACTGGCATCCGTGAACCAGCTAGCATTGTGAGAGGCTGCATTTGGCTTCAGTGACTTTTTTTCTGGAGACTCTTTCAACACGTTTGTCCATTTCATGATGGGTGATTTAAAACAACAATGTACCCTCATTGCACTGAGCGGTTCAGCAGTTTTGACCAAAATGGCAAGAACCCATGCCCCACCCTACCTATTCACCGGATCTCTTTATTTGTCTGTTCCCCAGGATGAAAAAAGTCCTCATATGGAAACTTTCTGGCGTGTGAAAGAGACAGGAAAAAAATGGCCCAAGCACGAAAAAGTATCAAAACCAACGAATTCAGAAACTGTTTTGATCAGCGGAAAAAGCGTTTCAGTAGGTGTATTGCATAAAACAGAGTACTCACCTGTTTAAACTTCCAGTGACTGAAGTTTAAACAGGTAGGAATACACAATTTTTATAAATAAACTCTGAGGTTTTGGGGGGTCCCTCCTCCTAAAAGGAAATGAGCATGCTGAATAGAAATTCAACCTTCCCATGAGCATCAGGTTTCTTACATAGATTTCTGGTCAACAACAGCATACTGCTGTTAGATGACATCGTAATATTCAGTTCCTGCCTCTTCCTAAATCCTAATGAACTACTTTTTCCTCTTGACCACTATCTCTCAGGTGTATTCAGCCCTTCGCAAGGACTGAGACTTCTCCCTCCATCCTCACCCATATTGACAACGTCCCAGGATTTTCCACATCACAGGCTTCCCTGAATGCCTCCAAGTCTCCATACCAACAGAGATCATGTTTAAATTGCCATCCCCCAGCCTCATTTGCCAGGACATCAGTGACTTCGTGGCATAATTCATCCACATCTACTCAAGCTGTCCACGCAATTTTCTCCATCTATCCTCTTCCTCCAATACTGTAATATACCTCAGCACCCACCTTCCCCAGGAACCACCTTCACACCACTGAGCCCCTTAAATGTCAGATGACAAGACTGTAGAGAAATTCAACAACCATCCCCCCTCATTTATTCACTCAGCAAGTATGTTCTGTATGGCGGATACTTTGCTCGTCCTTGACCCCACAGAGTTCACAATCTAGTAAGATGAGAGTGTTACTCAACAATCTTCGAAGAATTGTGTAATTACAAACTAAGGTTAATACAATGAAAGAATGACTGAGAGTGCCGAATCTGACCTCACTTGGAAGAACTAGAGAAGCTTGCTCACAGTGACATCAGATCTGAAAAAAGGAACATGATTCTCTGCAAACAGAAAGGCATGTACAGACGTCCTGGGCAGAGGGCACCACGGTGCACCCTCGGGATAGAAACAAGAGGCCGCATGAAGAACGTCAAGACCACCCAGGGCAGCAGGCGGTCTCAGGACGCTGGCCATCAGAGGAGGACAGAGGCAGGCTCATCACAGGATCTTCATTTTAAAAGACCATTCCAGGCCGGGCATGGTGGCTCAGCCTGTCATCCCAGCACTTTGGGAGGCCGAGGAGAGAGGACTGCCTGAGCCCGGGGTTTCGAGACCAGCCTGGGCAACTTGGTGAGCCCTCGTCTCTACAATAAACCACACAAAAAAACTAGCCGGGCACGGTGGCGTGCGTCTGCAGTTCCAGCTACTTGGAAGGCTGAGGGGGAAGGATTGCCTAAGTCCAGCAGGTTGAGGCTGCAGTGGCCGTGATTGCGCCACTGCACTCTAGCCTGGGTGACAAGAATGAGACTCCAGCTCAAAAAAAAAAAGACCATTCCGGTTATGAAATGGAAAAAGAATAAGGAAGGGGACAAAACTGGAAGCTACAGGTGGGCGGGGCTGGGTGGCTCAGCCAGTCATCCCAGCACTGGGAGGCCGAGTCGAGTGGATTGCCAGGGGTTCGCGACCAGCCCGGGCAGCTTGGCAAGACCTCATCTCTGCAATAAATAAAAAAAACTAGCCGGCGTGGGAGCGCACCTGTAGTTCCGGCTCCTTGGAAGGCTGAGGCGGACGGATCGCCGGGGCCCAGCAGGTCGACCCTGGGGTGGCCGCAAGCGTGCCACGGCGCTCCAGCCTGGGCGAGGGAGTGAGACGCCAACTCAAAAGAAAAAAGCCATCGTGGCAGCCCAGGTGAGACGCTGGGGTCTGAAGTTCGGGTGGACGCAATAGGAACGGCCGAAGACGAGGAACACGGGGGATGCTCGGGTGGTAAGCCCGACTCAGCGGCGGGCGGGACGTGTGGGCGAGCCGAGAGGGGCCCCGCGGTTGCCGAACTTGCAAGCGGAAAGCCGGGCAGAGCTGGAGGCGGTTTTGCTGGGGAAACTCGGGCTCGCGAAGTCACTCCCGAGGACCTGAGTGGGAACTTTTTCCTCTCAACGCTCTCCTAGTCGGCCGCGTTGACCGGACTTTGCAGGAGCAGCACCTGTGCCCCGCCGGAGGGAGCCTGCGCGGCCCCGGCCCGAAAGG
>NW_007251266.1:0-823 GCF_000164805.1 Carlito syrichta
CTGGAATCTCAATTCTATTCCATTGGTCTATGTGCCTGTTCCTGTACCAATACCAAGCTGCTTTGATGATTGTAGTTTTATAGTAAAGTTTGAAGTCTGGTAATGTGATATCACCTGCTTTGTTTTTTTTACTGAGGATTGTTCTGGCTATTCTTGGTCATTTGTATTTTCATATGAATTCCTGTGTTGTTTTTTCTAGGTCTGAGAAGAATGTTGCTGGTAATTTGATGGGTATTGCATTAAATCTGTAGATTGCCTTAGGTAAGATGGACATCTTCACAATGTTGATTCTTCCAATCCACGAACATGGGATATGTTTCCACTTGTTTGTGTCATCTTTGATTTCTTTGAGAAGTGTTTTGTAGTTTTCATTGTAAAGGTCTTTCACGTTTCTGGTTAGGAGGATGCCAAAGTATTTCATTTTTTTTGTGGTTATTATGAATGGAATTGTGATTTTTATTTGGGCTTCTGTTTGTTTATTATTGGTGTAAAGAAATGTGATTGCCTTTTGCACATTTATTTTATATCCTAAGACTTTGCCAAAGTCCTTTATCAGTGTAAGGAGGTTTTTGACAGATTCTCTCGGGTTTTGAAGGTACACGATCGTGTCATCTGCAAAGAGAGATTACTTCCAATACTATATTGAACAGGAGGGGCGAGAGTGGGCATCCTTGTCTTGTTCCAGTTTTCAGGGGAAATGGTTCCAGTTTTTGTCCATTTAGGAGTATGCTGGCTGTGGGTTTCTCTAGATGGCTTTTACTATTTTGAGGTATGTTCCCTGTATGCCTAGCTGTTCAAGGGTTTTTATCAAGAAGGGGTGCTG
>NW_007251266.1:935-95336 GCF_000164805.1 Carlito syrichta
CCCAGGGATGAAGCCTACTTGATCATGATGGATGATTTTTGAGATGTGTTGTTGAATCTGGTTCGCTAGGATCTTGTTGAGAATTTTAGCGTCTTTGTTCATCAAAGATATTGGCCTGTCGTTCTCTTTCTTTGTTGGGTCTTTACCTGACTTGGGTATCAATGTGATGTTAGCTTTGTAAAATGATTTGGGGAGAGTTCCGTCTTTCTCAATCGCCTGGAATACCTTTTGTAAGATTGGTATAAGCTCCTCCTTAAATTTCTTCTATAATTCTGCTGGAAAGCCATCTGCTCCAGGGTTTTTTTTTTGTAGGTAGTTTTCTTATTACGGGTCAATTTCCTTGATTGTTATTGGTCTATTTAGGATCTCAATTTCTTCTTGTTTCAGCCTAGACAGGTTGTGTGTTGACAGAAAGTCCTTCATTTCTGAAAGGTTTTCAGGTTTGTTTCCATACAAGTGTACATAGTAGTCTCTAATGATCTTTTGTATTTCTTCAGGGTCAGATGTGACTTCATCTTTTGTGTTTCTGATTGTGTTTTTTTGGGCCTTTTCTCTCTTTTTCTTGGTCAGTCTAGCTAGGGGACCATCGATCTTGTTTATCCTTTTGAAGAACCAGCTTTGTTTCATTGATTTTTTTGTATTATCTTTTTGTCTTCTATGTTCTGGATTTGGGCTTTTATTTTGCTGATCGGGATTCTTTTGCTGAAATTAGGGTTTTTGTGATCTTGCTTTTCCAGCTTTTTTAGGTGGCTTCTTATGCTGCTAATTTGTGATCCTTCCATTTTCTTCATGTGCGTTTGTAGGGATATAAATTCCCCTCTTACTACAGCTTTCATGGCGTCCCAGAGATTTTGGTAAGATGTTTCTTCATTTTCATTTGTTTCCAGGTATCTTTTAATCTCTGTTTTGATTTCATCATTGACCCAGGAGCTGTTTAGCATCATGCTATTTAGTGTCCATGTCTTTGTGGGTTTTGGGGGGACCTTGTTGGTGTCAATGATTATTTTTATTCCACTGTGGTCCGAGAAGGTGTATGGTAAAATTTCAATCTTTTAAACTTGCTTATGCTTGATTTATGGCCACGTATGTGGTTGATCTTAGAATACATTCCATGCAGTGATGAGTAGAATGTGTATTCTGTGGTCTTTGAATCGAGGGTTCTGTAGGTATCAATTAAGTCCATTTGATCAAGAGTCACATTGAGGTTTCGGATCTTGTTGCTGAATTTGGTCCTGATGATCTGTCTAGGGTTGTGACTGGGGTATTAAAGTCCCCAGCTATGATGGTATTGGAGTCAATATCTTTTTTAAATTTACCTAGGAGCTGCTTTATGAAAGTTGATGCTCCTATGTTCGGTGCATATATGTTTAGGATGGATATTTCTTGTTGATGGATTGAACCTTTTATCATTATGTTGTGACCTTTTGTATCTTTTTAAATTTTTGATAGCTTAAAGGGTATTTTGTCTGAGATTAAGATCACGACTCCTCCTTTCCTTTGTGTTCCGTTCACCTGAAAATTTGTTTCCCATCCTCTTACTTTGAGTCTGTGAGTGTCCTTTCTAGTAGGTTAGTCTCTTGAAGGCAATAGATTGTTGCCTGGTGATATTTTATCCATTTTGCCATTATATGTCTTTTCAGTGGTGCATTTAGTCCATTCACTTTCAAGCTAATTATTGAAATTTGAGAGTTGATCCCTATCATAATGTTCTTACAGCATTGTTGTTTTTCCTGTTTGTGTGTTGTCATTCTTTTGGTTTTAGAGTTGGATCATGTGTGTTTCTAATCTTTTTCCTGTACTCTTGTGAAGAAGTTGATGTTCTTTTTTCTTTTCTTCTGTGTTCAATACTTTCTTAAGTGTTTCTTGTAGAGGTGGTCTTGTGGCAGCGTTGGTTCTTAGGGATTGGATATCTGGGAAAGATTACAATTCTCCCTCACTGATGAAGCTTAACTCGGCTGGGTAGGTTATTTTTGGTTGAAATTGGTTATCTTTTAGAACTTTGAAGACAAGGCTCCAAGCTCTCCTAGCCTGGAGGGTTTCTGTAGATAAATCTGCTGCTATTCTAGTTGGTCTTCCCTGGTACATAGTCTGACTTTTTTCTCTTGCAGCCTTTAGGATTTTTTCTTTTATACCTACTTTGTTTAGGTGAATTATTATATGCCTGGGGCTGGTCTTTTCATTTGTTGTCTTGCAGGGGTTCTCTGAACCTCTTGTGTTTGAATTTTTTCTTCCTCAATGAGATGAGGGAAGTTTTCTTGAATGATTTTGTGAAATGTATGTGCCAGCGTGGCCTCTGTTTCTCTCTCTTCCTCAGGAAAGTCAATTACTCTTAGGTTCGGTCTCTCGAAGTGATCGTTCATCTCCTGAAGGTTTTGTTCTGTCTTTTTGAGTGTCTTTTTTATGCTTTTAACAGTTTGGGTTAGTTCTATGTTTGGTCTTCAAGCTCTGAGATTCTTCCTTCTGCTTGACTAATTCTGCTTTCCATGCTTATTACTTTGTTATTTATTTCCATCACAGTCTTTTTTACTGCTGTTATTTCTGACATCAGCTTCTTCCTATTTTCCTCTTGTCTCTCCTAATTTTTTAAATTCTCTCTATCAATGTCTTGATGTCTGGGTTTGTTGCATGTGGCCAGTCATTCTGGGGGCTCTTCATTGTTTGTGTTCTGGAATCTGTTTTCTCAGTGTCTGATCTCCCAGGGGTCTGTGTGAGACCTCTATTCTTCTTTTGGTTTTTCTCCATTTGTGTGATTTTTTTCTTCCTCCCTACTTTTTCCTTCCCTCCACATCACTGTCTTCTTTAATTCTGTTATTCAGTGGTAGAGTGATTGCTTTTACTTCTGTTTGTTCAATCTCCTATTCTTTATGTATTCCCTCTTATTTTGTTCAATTCTGGAGTTGCACTGTAGGTTGGGGGTGGTCCTTTTGCAATTTTGAGATTACTTAAGGGGGGAGCTGTGATTCAAAATCTATCTGCAGGTCCTGGTATTTGCCAACAGGTGTATGAATAATCTGAAACCCATTTCTCACTGCCTTGGAATCTGTCCATGCAGTGGGGCTATAGGTTTGCTCCCTGAAATAAAATGTGGTTCGCAGAGGGAAGAGAATGGAACAGACAGTGGGAGGAATAGGTGAGTGGAGAGAAATAGGCGTAAGGGGGGAAACAGATGAGTGTACCAACAAATGGAGAGAGAGACCTAAACTGAAACAGATAAAAACAATAGACCACGGCTACAGACTAACCAACTCCCATACAACAAAAATAAAACATACAATGATGCTAACATTGCCAGGTAACCAACCACCTTATTGGTGTGCTGTTCCTCTATACAAAGATATGGTTTACAGAGAGGAGAAAAGAGAAGAAAAGAAAGAGGAAAAGAAAAAAAAAGGAACGAAACAGTAGGGATAGAATTAAGTCATTAAACTAGCAGAACCAATTGAGCACAATCTGAGACTTTTCGTTTATGTCCAATGTCCTTTCAGCTCTGATTTCCAACTGTCTTTCCAGCTGGTAAATTAGTTCACAGTTAGGGTTAGTTGCCCCTGGCCTGCTGGAAGGACAGTTCAGATCACCCTCCGTTCACCACTCAAATCTGGTCTGTGTCTGTTTTTCAAGCTTGTTTCTCCCGTTTCAGAGTTGTTACCTTGAATCGCCAACAGGTAGTGCTATCTCAGCTGCTTGCCCCAGAGGGAGTGGAGCCTGACAGATGTCGGGCAGAGGCTGGAGATGAAAGCCTGCCTCAGGACACATGGGAGGAGACCCATAGCCAGCAGGATGTCACAGTGGCAGCAGAAGTGTCAGCGATCCCAAGCAGATCTTGTCTGCATAGGCTTTAAGGACTGAAGTCGTGGATCACCTCAGGCATGGCTGGCGCAATGCACTATGGCCGCCATGGAGGCTGCAGCAGCTCCGGCAGCTGCTGTGTCTGTGGTTGCAGTGGTTGTCCAGACCGCTGCGATGCTCCAGCAGTGGTGATGGCAAGCTCCATGTGAAGAGCAGGCTGCCGATGTTGGGGTGCACAGCATCCAGGGAGAGAGCCAGAGACCCTTTGCATTCTCCTTTGCAAAGGGCTTCAAAGACCAGCTTGCCCTGTCGCCATCTTGCTGGAAGTCCTCATTTGTTTTTCTTATAGTTAGACTGGGATTATGGATTTTGAGGATAAAAACCTCAGATGTTTATTGATGCTGTTAACCTTGATCATCTGGCTAAGGTAGTGTTTCAGGTTTCTCCTCTATTAAATGGCCTTTTCTCCCTACTTCTCACACCACATTCTCTGGCAATAAGGTACTAGGCACAGCCTATACTTACATGGTGGAAAGTTATTTTCCATCTCCATGACGGGGGAGTGTCCACACGAATTATTTAAAGTTGTTCTGTTCAAAGACTTGCCTCTTCCTCTTCCCCCTCTCCTGTTTATTTATCCATGAGTCATTAATTCATGCTACTACATACTCATGAACATTTACTTTATAATTTGTGCCATAACCCAATACTACTGTCTTTGTTTTGTTGCTCAAATTGCTCTAGTGCTGTCCATTGGGAACTTTCTCAGGTTAGTTCCTTTGTCCATTTGGCACGCTCCTATTATTTGGGGGTCTTTTGAGAATTTCTTTACTTTCTCACACTATACAGCGTTTCAGGATTATCTTTTCTATTCCCTGATCTAGCCCTAAAATCAACCATCTTCTAACTCTGATTCCTTTTATGGGAGAATGGCTTTTGAAACCAAGATCTGGATGTTGGGGATGCTAGTTTCTACAGGGATGTTGTTGCCTCTAGATCCTCTCAGCAGACAGGACTAGGAAATACATTTGTGTATACTAACTCATGAATATGCACATATCTATCATTATGTCTACATCTATCCATCTGTGTCTTTATTAATTATTTAAACATGAGTTCATACTGATGTTCCCAGCTCAAATACTGTGCCACATGCATCATTTTAGTCTTCACTTTTGCTTGTCTTCCACCTCCAACAGTGAGAAATCTGGCTCCAACCATCCTTCATCCTTTATTTCTTTGTTTCATCTGGTTATACATATATAGAGAGGGGTTTCATAATTGTTAACTTGTATCCCCTTAAAAAACATCTTTACCAACTAGAGTACAGTGCTCACAGTGCAGTTCTTTTGGTCGTTAGTCTTATACTTTCCAGTCATTTTCAAAATTACTTAGGTCAACAGTTTTTTAAGCCAGCCTCTTCAGTGAGGTTATGTTAGACATTTATCATACAGTTAGATTCTTTTGTCAAAGTATGTGCTCCATCTTGGGATCTTTCAATCCACTAGCTATTTGAAAAATTGCACACACTAAGGTGTACTATTCTGTAAAGTTTTGTGACTTTTGACAAATAAGTAATGCCACATATTCACCACTATAATGCCATGTAAACTGTTTTCACCATCCTAAAGGAATCCCCTGTGCTTCCCTAGTCAACTGCCCCCCTTCTCTACCACCTTGAAATTGCCGATCAATTTTCTGCTTGTGTATTTCTGCCTTTTCCAGAATGTCATATCAATGGAATCATAGATTATTAAGTTTTTTCAGGTAGACCTTTTCACTTAGTAATATGCTCTTAAGATTCATCTACCATGTTGCATGGTTCAATTGCTGATTCCATTTTATTACTGAATAATATTCTCTGGATGTATCAGTTTTTTTATTCATTTATCTTTTGGAAAACTTCTTGGTTGCTCTCAGTTTTGGTCATTATAAATAAAACTGCTAGAAACATTCACATGCAGGTTTTTGTAAGGTCATAAATTCAAATAAGCTGAATAAATACCTAAAAGTACAACTGGTGGGGAATATGATAAGTCTATATTTAGCTTTATAAGAAACTGAAAAAACTGTCTTTCAAAGTGGCTATACCATTTTGCATTTTGATCAGCAGTTAATGAGACTGCTTCATCAGCTATATTGATGTTGCCAGTTTTTAGATGTGTTTTGTTTTTAGATTCCGTCTATTCTAATAGATATGTAGTGGTATCTTGCTTTAATTTACAATTCCCAGTTGACAAATGGTGTTGAGTATCTTTTCATATTCTGATCTGCTATCTGTATAACTTCTTTGGTGAGAAGTCTGCTCAAATATTTTGCCCATTTTTAATTGGGTTATTTTATTTTTGATTTTTAAGAGTTTCAAAAGAAATATTTCATATACATATCCTTATTAGATAGGTGATTTGCAAATTATTTTCTCTTAGTCTATGACTTTCCATTCTCTTAACTGTGTTCTTCACAGAGCAAAAGTTTTTGATGTTTTTCATTCTATTCCTATTTTCTTTTTATCCACAGTTTTATCCTCTACTACACAGAACTGCTTCACCTTATTTTTTAAGAGTAAATTATATTAATTTCTGTTGCTCTAAATAATAGCCTATTATATTACACTCAAAAGAACTGCCATATATGGAGTGATACCGTTCATTGTCTTAGTTTTATCATTCTACAGAAAAGGACAGTTGTGTCTGTCAGAGCTGCCACGAAGGACATCTTTAATCATCTGAACAGCAGGAGAGAAGACCAAGGACTAGAAGGATCATATTGCCATGCATTCTACATGGAGGGCAATGGAGGGCAATAGTTGGGCATTGGACATAGGGACCTTGATTAAAAGTCTGCTCTTTTTCTTTTTCTTTTTCTTTTTTTTTTGAGACATGGAGTTTAGCTTTGTCACTCAGGCTAGAATACAGTGGCATGGTCATAGCTCACTGCCAGCCTTGAACTCCTGGGCTCAAGCGATCCTCTGGTCTCAGCCTCCTGAGTAGCTAGGACCACAGGCATGCACCATCACCCATGGCTAGTTTTTAAATTTTATTTTTGTAGAGATGGAATCTAGCTATGCTGCCCAGGCTGGTCTCGAACACCTCAACTCAAGAGATCCTTCTGCTTCAGTCTCCTGAAGTACTAGGATGATACGCATGTGCCACTTCACTCAGCCCATATCTGCTATTAACATTTACTGGTTGTGTGAATGTGGGAAAGTTACTTAATTTTTCTGAAACTTTGGGCTTCTCACATGTAAAACGAACACAGTGTCACCCACCATAAAGTGCTCAGCACAGGGCATGGTACAGTGTAGCTCTCCGCAAATGTTAGCACACACTTGTTTTTCTGTCTTGTATCCCACATTTTCATTCAGCCTCTTCTAATTTCTCCTAGTGGAACTCCTTACCCTATTGTTCATTTTCACTCACCATTTCTATTACAACAAAGCTACTTTGAGGAGCCTTTCTATTTATTTCTCCAACGTAAGTGGCTCATCCTCTTGAGATGATTTACTCATCTCAGCAAAGGATGGCTCTAGCACTTTCTAGTCTCTAGATCACAAAGTTCTTGAGCAGATCGGGGGAAATCTGTTAAAACACACACACACACACACACACACACACACACACACACACACACACACACCCCTACCTGCAAGCTCACCTTCTCTTACTTCTCGTTTTCAACCCCTCACCAAGCCCTGGCAATTTTATTACATAAGTTCTTTTCAATGGGCTCACTCTGATTAGATAAAAAGACAATTAAAAAATGATTCAACCTAAAATAATATAATGCTTTTGGGTTTTTTGCTTTATTATTATTTTCAATCAGGACTTAATAATTGTACATATTTATAAGGCACAGTGTGATATTTGGTATTCTAGGTATTTAAAAACATACAATAAATTGTTAATTATAGTCACTATACAGGGCTTAGAACACCAAAACTTGCTCTTACTATCTAGTTGCAGTGTTGTATCTATTAGCTTACATTTGGTTATCTAACCACCACTTGCTTCTAGTAACCACTATTCTACTCTCTACTTCTATGAGATTAACTTAGAAAGACTTAATATTATTAAGATGATAATTTCTCCCAAATTAATCTATAAATTTAATATCATCCCAATTAAAATCCCAATAAGATTTTTTTTTATGGGCCTGACACATTCATTCTAAAACTTGCTTGGAAAAGAATATGTTTGAGAATTGCCAATAAATGTATAAACGCTTCCATAAAGTCACAGTAATTAAAATAGTTTGATATTGACAATGTGTTTTATCAGTGGAAAATAATAGAAAGAATAGTCATACATAAATAAATATACATTGTTTATTTTTATATATGTATTGTGTGTACACGCATATTAGTGTATACATACAAGTTTATATTTAAGTATAGTTTTACATTATTAAGAAGAGACCATGCCAAGGGTTTGTATTTTACAATAGTTATTTGTACAGTTTCTGGCACCACACTGTCTTGTCTATGTCCTGGCTCTGTTATTTCTCAGCTGCATGATCTCAGATAGAGTTTTCAATTTTTGTAATATTAAATAAATTAATAAAGAAAACTTACCTTAGTTTTCGTGTTAAATGAGAAAAAAAACCTACTTCTAAAAGAACTTGTGAAGAATTAGTGAATTAATGTAGGTAAGGAGATAAAATAATCCCTGGCACTAAACACCAGTGAATGTGAACTATGATGATGATGATGATTATTCATAATATAGAGCTTGAGCAATTGTCTATCCACTTTGAAACGTAAATCTTTAGTGCCTAGTTCAAAGCCCTCCACTCGTGGGTGCCCATCTAGTTGTTAATTTCTTATCTTTTGGCTTCATTTTGACTTTCTAAAATAAGTAGACAATTTTAAACTTTGTTATGAAAGTAGTAAGTGGTAAAGGGCTCTTTAAAGGAGAGATACCCTTCTAATATATTATGCAAAGTAGGGATTGCAAACTCAATAGCTTAGAGGGATCAGTAGGTAAACTGAGGAAGTGGAGTGGGTGGAACCTGCCGTGAAATGGAAGTCTCATAGACATTTAAGAAGATACTTTCATTACCACCTGATTATTGCCATGTAGAAAGAAAGAAAGAAAGGAAGGAAGGAAGGAAGGAAGGAAGGAAGGAAGGAAGGAAGGAAGGAAGGAAGGAAGGAAGGAAGAAAGAAAAAGAAAGATAGATGAAGCTGTGTCTCTCTCTCTCTCTCTCTCTCTCTCTCTCTCTCTCTCTCTCTCTCTCTCTCTCTCTTTCTTTGGAGTCTCACTCTGTTGTCCAGACTGGAGTGCCACTCGCCTCTGGCGATCCTTCCGCCTCAGCCTTCCAAGTAGCCAGAATTACAGGCACGTGCTACCACACCCCGGCTAATTTTTTGATTTATTGTAGAGATGAGGTCTCGCCAAGTTGCGGGTCTCAAACCCGCGGACTCAGGCAGTTGACTCACCTCGGCCTCCCAAAGCGTCAGATTACAGGCTGAGTCACCGAGCCTGGCGAAGCCGCATTTCTTAAGAGACCCTGAAAATTCTGGTTTTCATGTAAAATTTTCTGGCTTCTCAATGTCCACAATTCAAATTTTTTAACATTTTAATGGTCGAACAGCATAGCTGTCTGCAGATCAGAGATGGTTCATGCTGTTTGTCTGAGTCTTAGGATCTTCTTTGGGCTACGCTATCCTGTCTCTCTTCCAACTTCTATGTACCCAGGTACCTTGCACTGTGCTGCCTGGAATATAAAGGCTCAATACTTGCTTTTTGTTAAATTAATTTGATTTTAATTCTCAGTCTTTCTGATTCTAATCAATGCCTTGAATTAATCGTTATAATAGCACCATTTGTTGCCCATTTATTTATTTATTTTTGTTTCTCACTTTTTGAGTTGGGGGTCTCACTCTGTTGCCCAGGCTAGAGTGAAATGGCAAAATCACAGCTCACTGCAGCCTCAAGCTCCTGGGCTCAGGCGATTCTTCTGTCTCAGCTTTCCCAGTAGCTGGGAATACAGGCATGCACCACCATGCCCAGCTAATTTTTTGATTTTTCTTTTTTTGGTAGAGATGAGATCTTGCTCTGTTGCCCAGACTGGTCTCGAGCTCCTGAGCTCAAACAATACACCCACTTCAGCCTCCCAAAGTGCTGGGATTACAGGTGTGAGCCACCATGCCTGGTAGTTACCCGTTTATTTTAAATATCAGGTGCTGTTAGAGACTTTACACATATCCCTCTGATTGTTGTGATTACTATCAGGATGCTTTTGTCATGTAATAGGAAAAGTAAGAGATGAAGCTACATTAGAAAAGTCACTTCATCTCTTACTTTTCCTATTACATGACAAAAGTAACTTCATCTCTTACTTTTCTAATGCCCAAGGTCAGTGGACAAGATAAACTTGATACCAAGTTATCCAGGTCTGCTTTTTTGAAGGAACGAGAGGTCAAAAGAAGTAACAAAAAGTCCAGATCACTCCAGGATATAATGTTTTTCTGGCGCCAGTCGACTGGGGTTGCTGATCACATTTTGTCCTGGAAAAACTTTAGAACCATTCCATTGGATGACCTTGTCAGGCTTACAGCTTACAACGCAGAAAATACAGGATAAAGAATGCCTTCCACTTACAAATGGATAGCTATACAAATGTTCATTTGTAAATCAGTTGTTTGAAACTCAGAATTCATTTTCTTGCAGAAACAGTTACAAATGGTGGTTATGTTCCCCCTGAGGCTCATCGACGAAAGACTATTTAGCCTTAATGTATCTGAAATAGTGTACATTTGCTACAGAAAATGTGTAGAAAATAGAACTCTTGTAATTCTAGTAATTAAATAAAAGAAAAAAAGTAAAATTGAATGAGAACTTTAAAATGTGTCTTGAATGCTGATTTGAAGGAAAGGTAGATTTATCCAGAGGAGGATGCAGAACGTTGAAAATAATTTTGTGGGAACTTAAAGGGGGCTTCTGGACACTTTCAGAGCACTTGACAAATTAATGGAATCATGTCCTTGAAATAAGCATATCTGATTTCATTTCTTAACTTCTAGATTTTAAAGTGTAATCTCCCCATAATTAATGCTGTTTCTGATGTTCATTTTAAATGAAGAGAACAGGCAGGAAAGGGTGGAAAAGGAGAAGATAAATGAAGATGGTTTTCCCAATATGCAGAATTGAGAGAGACAGCAACTGAAAGAGAATTAAAGAGCATGCCTGTGTTTCTATAACCATGCTAGAAGTAAAAGTAGCTATGAATATGAGCAGTGGAAGAAGAAAAGCACAGTTCTTGATTACTCTTGAGAGAGGCCAAAAAGTTGGTAGAGATTTTTTCTCTGAGAAATCCCAGAGACTATGCTGCTCCATCATCTCAGGGGACCTTGATCATACTTTATGGCAAATGCAGAATGGATATAGGTTGAAATAAAGAGTGCAAAAGACTATTCAAATGTACTTAGAGTTCTGAGTACTTATTAAATAAGATGGGCTCCGACCTCAAATAAAAATCAATACTGTTATTTTATTGTCTAGGTTTTATCATTTATTTTGTTTTAACTTTCAGCCAGGAGGATAAAAGGTAGAAGATTTTTAAAGTATATATTTTGGGTGGTCAAATGGTTGAATGTGAAGTTGAGGAAGAATAACAATCTCTCACCACTTCCACACGTGTATGGAGACAGCATAAAAGATAGCTGGACAGAGCAGAAGCCCTTCCTGTCAACCGTAGCCTTATCTAGAAATCAAGAAAAGAAAGATAGTGGGGAGAGGAGGGTTATCATAACCGTAGGGCAAAAGCAAACTAGGATGAAGAAACTGAAAACCAACAAGACCAAACAAATGGACACTTTGAATTGATGTGGCCAGATGCACAGTGTTTCTCTTTGTTGTTCTTTTGAGAGTAAGGTGGGGTTTCACCACAGGGTCCTGAGTCTGCCTGAGCTAGGTAGTCACTCAGACTGAACTTCTCCTCAACTCCTCTGAATTAACAGCATCATAGAAATGTCAAACCCATTGTAGTGTTGTCATTGTGTCCAAAGAATGTTTGTCAATGCATCTCTGTTACAAGAAATTTTTTAACTCATCCAATTTTTAAAAAATTAATCATTTGAATTTGAGGCATTGGCTCCCAGGAAGATTTGCCAATGCAATTTTTAGTAATGAAAAGAATCAAGAATTTCTTGTCTCTAAACAATTGTGGATTTTTTTTGGCAAATAAAGTAAAAAAATGAAACAGATTTTAATTTTATTAGTTTCTCATTTAAAACTTTGCCTTCAAGTCACTTTTTAATTTGTGGGAATCTTATAGTTGTTATGAATGTAATTTGAAAGTGGCATGCTTTTGATGAAGTGACTACTTAAAAGATGTTTAGGGTGAAGCTGGAAATAAAGTATTTTTAGGGCCCTGTAATACAGTCCCAGGATGTTCAAGAAGTGTGTAAATATTTGCTTAGGATTTATAAATTTAAAGAGTGGAGTTCCTCCTTGTTGATTTTATACTGACCTGGAGGTTTGGAAAACATTAATTATCTTTCTCTAAAGAGATTTAAGTTATGAAGAATAAATTAGTCTATATTTCATGTATTATTTTAGGCATACTTAGAGGAGGGTAGTATATACAGAAGAGGTCTAAAGAAAAGCAGTGGTCTTAGGCATAATATCGATCCTCCATGACCTGCGCTATCTTTGGTTGATTCTTCTCTAATATTTCATGTACTATAAACAGCCAGTGTAGGTTTATCAGGCATTTAAGAAGAGTCTTAAAAACACAATCTCTGTTGCTGCATATGCAATTCCTACACAAACCTATTGAAACCTGAGAAATGCTAATTCTTTGCTAAGTTTCATGGCTATAGAAATATCTGTTTTGAGAATGGAAACTGGGAAGGAGTATGCTGTAATACCTACAATCTCATTTTGTCCTTCATTTTTTATTGATAAATTAGTGTCCATTTAGAAGAGCACTGTGTGTTCTGGAAACAAATGCTGGCTATATTCACATGAGGTTTATCTTGTCCTTCTCCAATTAAATTGTGAACTGCTTTGGATAAAGAGCGCATGTTCAATTTCTTACATTTACCCTACATCAACAGAGCCAGAATGTCTTACAGATACTTAAAAGTGGAATACAGAAAGTATTTTCACTTAGCCTAAATTGCCTTATTTGCTAATTGCTTTGCATAGCAAGAATCATCTTACCAACTAGGTTGTGAGCACACCATTGGCAGAGTCTTGTTTTGTAGTGTGGTGTAATGGTTTGGGTCTCTTATTACTATTTGAAACATTATAGGGACAGAGTGGCCTCTCACCAAAGAGTTGTTAGTCAACTATGAAGAGGAATGGAGAGGGGAAGTAGAAAGAAAAGAACTTTGGGATTAATCTGTAACATCCGAAATCTATATTATCACTTCACAGCCTAATTATATGTTCTTTTTAGCACATAACACATCATTATGACTTGATAAATAATAATTCCTCTATACAATATCTAGAGGAAAATTAATAAAAATATGATGTTGGCAATAAGCTATTCTACTATTATCTTCTTACCTGCTGGTTGGTGAGCAAATGCTAAAAAAGTCAAAATGGGAGATAGTTTAGAGAGATTTGGATCATTTTCTTGGCGAAGAGACCATTTGCTTCATTTCAACAATCAAAAAGGTGTTAAGAGATTAAAATAAAAGGAAATTCCATCATTGCTGTGCTATAAGATTGATTCCTAGAGAGTCAAGCAGAGCTGGTGACAAGATTGAATGATCCATCTCTTTAGAATTTCTAGCTTACTTCACACTACAACCTACTATTTTTTTTTTTTTAAACAGTGGAAATAAACAAGGACGATGAGATATTTTCTTGAAGAAAAGCACTTTGTTTTCTTTTTTTTTAACTTTTAATTTTTTTATTTTAAAGATGTTGGGTACAATTCAGGGTTAGGTATACAAATGCTCATTATGCAGGTACCCTTGTTGATGAGGTGTGCCCCCCCTTCCCCAGGCAGATTCCCACTACTGCCAATCCTGCCTCCCTGCTCGCCGCCCCGCCCGCATTTTTCTGCTACCGCCAATCCTTTTCTTATAGTATTACGATTATTGTTCAAGGTCAGCTTATGAGTGAGAACATGTGATACTCAGTTCTTTGTGAAAGATCACTCAGTATTATAGAGTTTAAGCCCATTCAGGTTGCTGTGAAGTTCATGATTTTGTTCTTACGTCTGCGTAATATTCCATCATGTATATGTACCATATTTTTTCTATCCAGTCCTCTTTTGATGGACAACACAGTTGGGTCCATGTTTTGCTATTGTGAACAATGCTGCAATATACATAATATGTGCAAGTATCTTTTTCATAGAGTGATTTGAGTTCCTCTGGGCATATTCCCGGTAGGGAGATTGTGGAGTTGTATGGAAGGTCGATTTTTAGATATTTTAGAAATCACCACGCTGTTTTCCACAGAAGTTGTACTTAGATTACATTCCCACCAACAGTGTAGAAGTGTTCCCTTTTCCTGCATCCTCTCTAGCATCTGTTGTTTTTTGAGCTATTGGTAATAGCCATCCTGCCTGGAGTTAGGTGGTATCTCAGTGTGGTTTTAATTTGCATTTCTTTGATGACAAGTGAGACTGAGCATTTTTTTTCATGTATCTGTTGGCTGCTCAGAACTGTCTATTTCTATCTTTTGCCCACTTTGTAATAGGGCAGTTTTTTTTTCTTTTCTGCACGGTTTGGGCTCCTTATAGATCATAGATGTTAGGTCTTTGTCAGACATACAATTAGCAAATATCTTTTCCCAGTCTGTGGGCTGTCTCCCTGCTCTCTTGATGGTTTCTTTGACTTTGCAGATGCTTGTCAGCTTGATGAGGTCCCACTTGTCTATTTTACCTTTTATGGCATGGGCACTTGGGTTAAAGGAAGTGAAGTCAAATGTCATTCAGTAATAACTATTGTAAAGGAGGAGACGAAAGGTCAGCACATTTTTTTCTCAATATTGCAGTTGATAAATGTGATATGGGTGGATATAACCAAAGGAATAACTTTTTTAAAATTAAAGAAGAGTCTGCAAAAGGATAAGAAGAAAATAATGGCCGTAAATTGGAGAAGAATTTCTTATCCATTTCAGTGACTTTTGTGTCTTCTATTGTTGACTTAAATGTTTCCACATAACCATATCCACATAACCATATCCGCATATTCCACATAACCATATCAAGTCAGGTGCTTGAGAAGAGAAGGAGCAGAGCTCAAAAGGTATGTTTCAAGGCCAGGAAGGCTGAGAAACTAGAGGTTTCTAATGAGTGAAGTTCAGAGCTATCAGGTGGACAGGAATCCAGTAGACAAAACCACAAAGTGCATTCAATATTATAGATCAGGATTGGTAAGATCAAAAGTGGTCACAGCATCGACTATCAGTATTGTCAAAAAGAAACAAAGTGGAACACATGTTAAAGGCAGCAAAGTCAAATGTCATTTGGTAGTAACTACTGTAAGGGAGGAGAAGCCTCCGTGTAACCACTCTTCTGAACAAAAGGCAGGAGTCTGTTTAAATGCTGGAGTGTGTGCAAGGAAAGGAACTGAAGGGCGTTAAGGAGGTATTGGTCCATGTGACTAGGGCACCTGCCTTTTTAAACTAGTGCTTGTCTGGAAGAACGATTTCTTATGCTTTATGATGTGCAAGTTGGAGCAAGGTGTCTTCCAAAGTTGGACCCATAGCTGCCCACAGGGATTGGGCATGAGAGCTATCTCCTTGAATTTTTCTATTTCAAAGAGATGGTTCTCAGGTCCTTGAGGAGACAGTTCTGGAAGGTAAAATATTTACCTTAATGGGATAAGGAAAGACTTATAATGGTAAGCTTTCTAAAGTAACATCTCTAAGAGGGAGTTCAAGGGCCTATTGGATTATCATATCATCAGATTTTGGCTGAAACAAATGGTAAAATTCTCCTGACTGCATTGAGCATTTTCAGAAGGACTGGTATAAAAAAGACTGAAAAAGAAGTTGTCCTATTACTGTGCTTACATTGGATGTAAACCACTTCCCAGCCCAATATTCAACATTATGTCATCATCTAAGAAGAGTAGTATCCAGAATTGTCAGAATTACATTTCCTCCAATTTCTAGTTACTTATCAGAATACACAAAGAAATTTAGTGGTGATGGAGATTCCTCTAGCTAGAACAGCTTTTGATATATTTATTAGCTTTGTGATGTGTTCTAGCATTGTAGAAGGAGGCAAAGAGATATGCCAAAACTTGCTCACAAAAATAAGTTGGAGCAAAATCATTCAGGTATGATTCAGGTTTATCTCAATAAAACAATGCTACTTACCCTTCTACCTTAGCTGCTCACTTCCTATGACATAGCAACCGCGTCCCACGATAGGTGATTCCAACTCAGAGAATGACTCAGCACTGCCCTTTGCACATGTGAGTTAGAAAAGATGGAAGATACTGATTTTCAGAACAGCACACAGTAATCTGGGTCAATTTCTGGGTAGTCAGTGCCCCCTCCCCCCCGGAGCTCGGTTTTTTCCTCCTTCTGCCTTCTTGTTCATTCAGAAATCTTCATTAGTTCTAGACAGACTTTTCCCACCTGTATAGCCCCAGTTTTTTTTTTTTTAATATCTGTGGCAGTGAGCTATAGAAGTTATTCAAAATCAATGCATGAGTGCAATGTGAGGTGTATGGCAGCCACTGCTATTATAATTATATATTTACCTTTTCATGACTAATCGAACTCTTATAGTCAAGAACAATGGCTCACCTGAGAAAGTTCTTATGTTTAAAACCAGGACATTTCTTAGCTTTTAAACAAACTGCATTACTTAGGATCTTTGTTTGAGTAATATCATGCTTCCAGACACTTCTTCGACCCATTTAGAACCAAAGCTGTACTGTTGCAATGACTTATTTTTTTTCAGTGTTAATGTAAAAATTTAAAATTTTGTGGTTGATTTTTTTTTGACCCAACAGTTGTACTTTCAGGAACTTAACCCAAGGAAATGACTGAATAGACTCACAAAGATATAAGTAAAAATAAGTTTATCACAGGCTATCAAAGATGTAGTTAAAAGATGTAGAATTGTTTATAGTAGTGAAAATTTGTGAACAGTCTCAAATAATGAACTTCAGAGGACTCGTTAAGTAAAATATGGTAAACTTGTGCAATAAACACAATGTACTCTTAAAATTACTAATAGCTCTATAATTATTTTTGAAATGGAAGGTTGTTATGATACATGCTAAACGAAAAAAGTAGCTTGCAAATTAATATGAACACTGATATTTAGTTGTTAAAAGATTATATATATATACATACATATATACATATATAAATATATACACACTTATATACAAGTAAATTTGGTTAAACAAAAGCCTAAAAGAATGGTTTGTGATTTTGTATATGTTTTTGTTATTTTATAATTACTTTTCTTTTTTCTTTGTTTTCTTTTGATTTAAGGTATTTCCTCTAATTCTTTTTTTTTATTTTTTTAAATTTTATTTTAGATTTGTGTGATACAAGTGGGGATTTACTACATAAGTAGGTTGCATGCAGGTAAAGTCTGGAGTTCGAGCTGGCTCTCTCTCCCCCTGATAGTGGACCAGGTACCCATTTATTTTATAATTACTTTTCTATAGACTTATGATGTAATAATCAAAAGTAAAAAAAAACAAAGAGGAACATAAAATTACGATTTGCTCTTCTTACTCATTTCGTCAACAAAACCTTGGACAACCACACCAGCTCTTCTTGTGGTTCCTGGTTAAGTCAGACCCATACCTAAAAATGACAACGGGAGAAACAGGGCCTGATACTAAAAAGCATGGGAACAAGATTGTGTTGACATATACCCACCATGATGTCTCAATCAGGGAATCTAACAAATGAAGGACTCTAGGTAACATGGGCAGAACACTTAAAGTGGTACCCCCAGATCCAAAACTCAGGTCCTTAAAAGAAAGGGAAAAAAGTCAATACTGCCTTCTGACTTGGAGTGAGAGTATGCCCTGCTGCAAAGAGAGAAAGGTCACCCTAAGGTGAGGGAAAAACTACAGATAAGTACTATCCTTAGATATGGAACACAACTGGAAAAATACTCCCACTGCAGAGCAGCTTTGTCCTGTGGTTACAAGTCTTTGCCCAGGTACCTGACAGAAGAAGCTGTGGCTATGAGCCTTTTCAAAGTCATGGTAGAGCATATATCCTCCAGAAGGGCTGCAAACCCGGAGATGGGTCATCTGCAGTACAAATCTTGAAGGTGAACTGAAAGAGTGGTCACCCCTTGGGAAACCTAAAGGACTTGCCATAAATAGTTCAGGGGCTTCTGTGTATAAGCTGTTTTGACTGGAAAGACACCTGGTCAGCTTGAAGAATCTAAATCTTATGAAGGGACAAAGTGTTCTAAGAGAGCATTCAAGATGAGCTTCCTCAGGGACAAAGATGGAACCAGAATCCCAATAATAATGGTGATGCTTGCACTCAAGCTTGTGATATGATTTCCTAATTTATGCACTGGTTTGTTTATCCGAAAGAAATAAGGTTTACATAATTAAGATCATCTGTATAGCACAATTCACCCAGAAGCATGCCTACTTATTTTTTTGTTTTCTCTATTACACTCTCATATTTACCATTACAGCTTCCACATCTAGTCTTCCCAGGCACACAGATGTTTAATAAATAGCAATTAAATGAATGAACAAGGGCAATATATGATTTTTGCTGATATCCTATTTTCATAAATCAGGACTCATATTACTGCTATATGGTGGCACTATTTTTACCCAATTGTCATTGCCTTTTGTATTAAAAAGCAGTAAGCTTTGCCTTATGCCAATAAGCTCTACATTTTTGGAATTTTAATTTATTCATCCTAGTTCTCTCTTTCTCTGCCTCTCTGCTCTCAAGTCTTGTGTATCAGAATCATCTGAAATGACTGTTAAAATGTAATATCCAAAGGTCCAGGGGCCCATCGTACTATCAGGGGCTGGGATCTGAGGATCTATATTTTTAATAGACTCTACAGGTGGTCCTCTAAGACACTAAAGACTGAAAACCACTTCTACTTAATCTGTTTAGAAAATTGCAGTTTTATATGTTGTCAGTCTGGAAATATATGGTATCATGAAGAAACTTTTTTTCTTAGCAACTTTTCCTCTCCTGAAGATTGTAAAATAACAAAGCAGAGAAGTGTAGAGTATGGGTGATAGAGGTGGGTGGATCAATAGGAACTCTGTTTCTTGTGAGGGTAACTTGACAGTGACTATGCAGTGCAGTTGGAGTGAATTGATTTTGTTCAAAGAAGTTTTCCCCTTCCTCAGAGTCTTCAGTGAATGTTTTTTGCAGGCTTCTCACAGTGTGGTTTTGCACAAATCATCAGTGGCATTTGGAAGAGTCAGAGTTTTTTGTTTTGTTGTGTTTTTTCCTTTCTAAGCATATGAAGGCTTCTGCACTTTAAATCTCTTGGGTGGAAGTAGTTTTTAGTGAATTGTTTTTTTTTTGATATAAGACATAGTATCACTGGAATCTACCATCCCTGCTTATTGTTTTAAAGCTGGAATATTCTCAGATTCTTGATGTACTTGCCTACTCATGACTTTCATTTTGTGATAGATATTTAATAGACCTCTATTGATTTATCATTCCTAAGTACAGAGCACTAAAGAAAGGATACCGCAATCATAGATGCTATCCAGCTAAATTATCTTTAATTATCTGGGTATTGTTATAAAAATATCCTGTGATAGTCCCATTTTTAAGTGCAAAGCAGGCAAATTGAATGGAAAGGAGTTGTCAGATCTATTTTTAATACATTTCATCTCCTCTAGAAATGTAAATGACTCTCAAACTTTTCACAGAGACACCAGTGAAGCTGTTTCACACTAGACACCATTGAAGCTGTTCAAACCTATGGCCTAAAAGGAAACAAAAAATAGATGTTGGCTCTTTTTTAAAACAATGAAATTCATGTTTTCCTAGTCAAACACATTATAAAACAGCTGTCCTCATCTTTGTGTTTATATGAACATTGAATTGTACACTTCGAATCCCTGGAAGTTCAAACAGAAAATAAAGGGAATGTATATGAATGTAGTGGGGAGCTCCTGTGTGTGGCTAGTGATGGATATTGTTTTTCTTTTTAATAAAAAATAGCAATCATACAAAAATGGGTAGGCAAGTATGCAACTCAATGAACGGTGCACAAATACTCATACTTGTATAACCAGCACCCAGGTAAAGAGACAACATGGCAAGGACTCCCAAAAACCATCCTTTATGCTAACTTTCAGGGACTAATTCCTAAGAGGTTCATCATTATCTTGATTTGTAACATAACAGAATATTTTTTTTCTTATTTGGTTATTTATATAAATAGAGTCCTATAGAACATACTTTTCTTTGTGGTTGGCTCCTTTGTAGCATAATGTTTGAGAATCCTTGTGTATTTCTGTGCATAGTTGTGGTTTGTTTATTCTCATTGCTCTATACTATTGCATTTTATGAAACACCACAATATATATACCTATGTACCCTTTCTACTGATGATGGATAATTAAGTAACATCTACATTTAAGAAACTAAAAATTCTGCTGCTACTCATTTTATGAGGCAAGTATTACCCTGATACCAAAACCACACAAAGACAGTACAAAATAAAAAGCTACAGATCAATGTCTTTCATGAGCTTCAACATAAATATCTTCAACAAAATATTAGAAATCATATTAAAAAGTATAGGAATAATTATGCAGTATGACCAAATGAGATTTATTTCAGGTATGAAACACTAGTTCAAATTTAAAAATCAATTAGTACAATCTACCTTATTAACGGATTGAAGAAGAAAAATTTAGGATATATATCAAAATTTTAGAATCAAAATTTTCTGATTGAGGAAAATAATTTAACAACATCTAATACTCATTGATGGCAAACTTTCTTCACAAGTTCGTAATTATCTCTACTTGACAAACATCATCTAAAAAAAACCTCTACAATTAATATCTTTGATGATGAAAGTTTCAATGTTTTCCCCCTAGGACTCATAATAAGGTAAGAATATCTATTTTTACAACTCTTATTCAATGAAATGTTAGAAGTTCTGGTCATTGCTATTAGGTATAAATGAATAAATAGGTAGGTAGGTAGGTAGGTAGGAAAGAAGGAAGAAAGGAAGGAGGGAAAGAGAGGGCATAAAGATTGGAAAGGGATTGAATTATCCCTATTTATGCATGGCATAATTACTTGCATAGACAATCTGAAGGACTCTATGAAAGAATTATAGAACAAATAGATGAGTTCAAAAAAATTATAGGCTGCGAGACCAGCATGCCTAAATTAATTTCTATCTACCAACTGTGAATGTGAGGAAATAAAAATTAAGAACACCGTACCATCTAAAATTTCACCAAAGAAAATGGAATTTATAGATTTACAATTAACGAAACATGTGAATAATTTATATTCTTAAAATTACAAAATACTGTTAAAGGTAACCTGAAAAATGCAAACAAGGAGTTATATACCTTGTTCATGGATTGAATGACTATAAGCAGTGAAGATGTCAATTCTCTCCAAGTTTTTGTTTTGCTTTTTTTTTTTTTTTAACATATAGAGAAGCTTATTTTAAAAAGTATGTGGAAAGATATATACCCTGAAAAAATTTTGAAAAAGATGGATCAAATGTGAGGAATCACTCTTCCTGATTTAAGGTTTATTATAAAGCTACAAAAATCCAAGCAATGTGGTATTGGTGGAGGGATAGATGCAAAGATCAATGAAATAGAAAAGCATAAAAACAGAACTATACAAATATGCCAAACTGATTTTTGATAAAGGTACAAAAACAATTCAAATTTAAAAAGATATATGACAACAAATAATGCTACAGTAAATGAACATCTATAGGTAAAAAAATGTATATTTATATATATATATATTCTTCCCCTAAAGTTCTCACCTTTTGTAAAAAATAACTAAAAATTAAGCACAAATTTAAATATAAAACGTAGGCAACCCCTTTGGGGCCCCTCCCACTGTGGGAGCTTTTCTGTTCTCTCAATAAATCCTGCATTCTCATTTTAAAAATAAATGAAATAAATAAATAAATAAATATAAAACTTATAATATATAGTTTGGGAAAAAATAGGAGAAAATATTTTGGATTCAGATTGAGACAAGGAGTTCTTAGATTTGACACCAAAAGCATGATCCATAAAAGGCAAAAATGACAAATTGGATCTCATCAAAATTAAAAAAAAAACTTCAGGAAAAGTATTTGCAATACTTTCGTAGATATAACTCTGAAACCTCAAAAGTACCAAATCAATTCAAAAGGGGAAAAAACATTTAAAAAATCTCACCCAGAAGTGTATACAGATGACAAATAAACACATGAAAATATCTTTAACACCTTAACTCTCAGCTAAATGCAAATTACAATCACATAAAACATAATTATACACCTATCAGAAAGGTTAAAATAAAAATAGAGACAATATCAAATACTGGCAAGGATATGGAGAAACTGATCATTCATAGATTGCTAGTAGAAAATGTTAAAAGGTACAGTTACCACATGGTCAGCAATTGTACCCTTTGGCATTTATACCAGAGAAATAAAATGCTGTACATTTTCTAACTGAAAAGTTTCAAATAGGGATCCTTCAGTTTTATTTTGTCAGATTGCTTATTGGTTAACGCACATCTTATACTTTATATGATTACTGATAAATGTCTTATTGCCTTTGATTTCAAGTCTTGGAAAAATAAACCTCCTGTTTAGTAACTTGGATCCACAACAACTTCAGTCACCAGGTTCACTCCTTGGGTAAGCAAAAAACTCTGTAATATCTGTGTATCTGTGTCCACACAAGATTGATTCTTTCAATTTAGTCTTACACTCAGCAAGTGAAGGCAAGCTAACGAAGCAAATTATTGTGCTTATAGGTCAATTAAACAGTTATTAGATTATTTTTCTCAAATAGTTGCTTAGTAAACATAACCCAAAAGTTGGATAAATGGTCTAAGTGATATTTAACAGAATTGGTTGAATATTTTTTTTGTCATCAGAGCCCGTCGAAACCCCAAATGAGACACTTTGATAGGGCCAGTATTTGTTTACCTTTTTTTTTTTTTTGTCAACATTCTTCAGAAGACTGAATTTGATGAGGGATGGAAGATAAGTTAGAGATGAATTTGTTTCTGTGAAAAAGGGAAAACCATAGTGCAAATTTATTCAACTAGATTTTGTTCCTCTACCACGCAGTTTGAGAATGTTCAATTACCCCAATATTCAGCTATCACATTAAAACAAGTACCATGAAGTTTTCACAAATAACAAAATAATTGTAACCCTTAAAAAAAAAATCCAAGAGAACAGGATGCTAACCAGTAACTACCTAAAGCCAGAAGGTGTTTCTTGGGCTTGTAGCTTGTGATTAACTACAAGTAGCTTATAGCAAACAAGAACTTTCAAAAGAAAAAAATCTTGGCTATTATTGCAGGCTGCTGTGCAATTTCTTTTTTTATTATACTAAAGGGATGCTCACACTTGGGGGTAATTCGAGGGTGGTTCTTGGATTTAATTAGAAGCCATCATGCTGCCCATGGAATCCAATCCTTCTAGGACTTACAGACTGGAGGGCTACACTTGGGCTTTCTTGCCCAGCACACAATGTATTTTAAATAAGATTCACATTTTAAAAATTTTGGATTTCTTCTTCTCCTGAAAAATCTGAATATCTGCTTTTTGTGCAATCAACAGGCCTGGATTTCTACCATGCAGAATCTTCTGGAGCTGAACAGTAGCACCTTCATTTCGTCACATTCCCCATCAGAGCCTATTGGCCTAGGAACAACTTCATTCATTTACCTGAGCTGTAAATTAGACTTTTGAGTCTGAGCCCTTTGTGTAATTGTCAGACTGGGCATTCTTCTTCATTCTCTTTCATAAGGCAAGTACTAGCCAGGGTCACAGCGTTGCAAAACTCAAGGGTGTGACTATAGACACCAATAATGCCATCAGAGGCCGTAAGGTTGTCCAATACCCAACTCCATAGTTTATGTCCCAGATCTAATTTGAGATGTCCCAACTACTCTAGCTTTCCTGGGATCTCTCAACCATCTCTAGACTTGTAATTAGATTTAAAGTGCATTGCTTTTTAGAATCATGAAGTCAAAATAATCTGAATGTAAGGGGAAGCAGAGGTTTAGGGTGCTTGAGGACTTTACGGATATTACTGAGTTCTGAGTCATTTAACTTGGTAATAAGCTTTGTAGCTTTTTATTCAGTTCCTACTGATTTTTTTTTTTTTTGATTTGGTGTCTCACTCAGTCACCCAGACTGGAGTGCAGTGGGCTCCCGGCCACCCCAGCCTTGATCTGCTGGGCTCCGGCGATCCTTCCACCTCAGCCTTTCAAGTAACTGGAACTACAAGCGCGCGCTACCACACCCGGCTAACTTTTTAAAAAATTTATTGTAGAGATGAGGTCTCACCTGCCCAGGCCGGTCTGGAACCCGCGGGCTCAGGCAATCCACTCATCTCAGCCTCCCAAGGCGCGGGATTACATGCTGAGTCACCGAGCCGGCTCCTACTGAATTTTTTTTTTTTTTTGAGGTCTTTAGTAACAGCAAGTAAAAATTTATGCATTCTTCTATCTGCCACAAAGTTTTAGTCTATAGTTGGTAGCCCAGTATCTTGCTGTCCAATGTGTTAACTATGTGACTTTTTGTAATCTCTTAATATTATATAACATATTTATTCAAGTATTCTATAATTGTATATATGTTAGGGCCAAGGTATAGTGGCATCATCTAGGAGCTTCTTAAAACACAGCCTCTCTGGTTCCACTGTAGAACTCTTCAATAGTATTTAGAAATATCCCTCATTGGTTCACTTAATCCTCATTAGAGTTTGAAAGACACTGACATGCATAAGACCATAGAATACTTGAATGACTATGCAACACTATATACAAAGACCACAAGATAGTTAACAATTGGTGTGTTCATTATAGGAGTTTTGTGAAGATGCTTCCTTGCTTCAACACAGAATCGTATGTAATTTTTCTTTCTTTCTTTTTTTTTTTTGAGTTGGAGTCTCACTCTGTCTCCCAGACTGGAGTGCAGTGGCCACTCCCAGCCACCGCAGCCTCCACCTGCTGGGCTCCGGCGATCCTTCCACCTCAGCCTTCCAAGTAGCTGGAACTACAGGCGCGTGCTACCACGCCTGGCTAATTTTTGATTTATTGTGGAGATGAGTTCTCGCCAAGTTGCCCAGGAGGGTCTTGAACCCGTGGGCTCAGGCAATCCACTCACCTCAGCCCCCCAAAGCGCGGGATTACGGACTGAGCCACCGAGCCTGGCTTAATTTTTATTTTTATTCATTAGGCTTCTCCTAAGATTTTATTTGAAGGGAGTGTTTGAAAGGTTAAATAAAACAGAACAAAACAAATTAAAAACAATCTGTTGCTTAAATAGCATAAATTGAGGTGAGAAAAGAGAGGAGAAATAAGTTAATATTAGCTAGACAAAGCTCTGCAGAGTAGGTTGGTAAATTTGAATGGCCTTTGATGGTACTGAGAGGGACAAGCTGTTCGTGAGGTCTAATTGGAATTATAGCTTGAATCCTAAGGAGCTTGCATCATTGTGGTTGTCAAAGGGCAAAATTTCAACAAATTTAGTTATGTATCTAATTGGCTTTTATTCATGATTCATGAATCAGGACGTTCTCCATTCTACAAAATAGAATGAGAACTCCCACTGGGCAATGGCAGAACAGTAAGTTTTATAAGATGGGAACAAGGAAGCAACACTAGAGAAAACATTTTGGCAGTAGTGGGGAAACTGCTTGGTGGATTGGCAGTATTGGGAATCTGCCTGGGGAGGAGGAGGCACACTTCATCAACAAGGGTACTTGCATAATGAGCATTTGTATACCTAACCCTGAATTGTAGCCCACATCTTTAAAATAAAAAATTAAAAAAGAAAAATAAGAAAGAGAAAAACTGATTGGTTTACTTCAGATCACCTTTCTGTAAGGTTAAAACAGAGAAGATGTCTTTATTATGCTGGCTAAACTAGAGTGGAATTTCTTGTTTTCAGGGAAAAAAAACCTGGTCTGTTTTGGGATCTGTCTGTTTCCTTAAACTTTTCAGTTTGATTTCGTGGCATTTATTAGGAGTGACTCCAATTGGCTTGGTCTAGTCTGTTGGGGTCTAGTGCAAGAACTCAGTCCAAAACAATAGCCTCCCATAATTTTTTTTTCAGAATTAAACTTTATTTCACATTGATAGAAACCGTGAAAAACATTTACATTTTTTTTCCACATTACAACACAACATTTCAACAGAATATTTCTTGCCATAAGTAAAATCTTGCTGACATATATAACTGAAAGAACAGTTTATGTTCCTCAGGGTAAAGCAAAATAATTTACTATATGATTGTTTAAAATTCTTAAATCCAGACATAAACATGTGGCTTCATTATTAACATCCTATCTACTTCCATTACTAAATTACTTCCATTATCAATTAGCACCCATTTATAAAGATGCATTCTTAACATTGTTTTGGTCAGTTGGAATCCAGACATTACTTAAAACTTCCTGCACTATTTATTTCAAATGACTATACCTTAGTCCAAATTTAAACCTATTTAGTTTTTAGAACCTTTAATACAGGTAACAAATATTCTGTGGTCTTATTTTTCTGTAAGCAACTAATTTTGTTTTAACAGATTGTTATTATGTCTTTTCTGGAATGTCCGGGATCCTCTCTTCCCTTTCCTCCTCTCTAGCTTTCTCCTCTATTTCCTTATCCTTTTCTCTCCCTTTCTCTTATTTTTCTATGCTGCCCTGTTCTGCACTTTTAAACTGGACTCTATACATCCCACATGCTTGTCTGCTGAGTTGTTTCTGTGAACCCAAGATTATTTGAACTTACAGCAAAGAATGCATACATATCCTAGGATTAGAGATGGGAGACACACCTGAGATGAAGCTATTTGAGTAAATGCTGCCTGTCTATAACATACAGAAGAAGAGGTGGGACTAGTGTGCTTTTCCCTACGCTCACCCATGCTGTTAAAGTTAAAAAGCTTGCTTATGTTCTCTGATATAATTTGAGAGAAAATTGGACTGACAGGAAGATTCATTAGTGCCACATTCAGCCACCATGTTAGGCACTGAAGGAATAGGACCTTGATATTAATAGATTGCTTTTTATCTATGCTAAGAAACTCTGGAAACCCAGGGCCTTGATATTGCCATCCTGGGTAGATCAGAGGGACTAGGCTAGGGTTTCCTTTTTGTGTGTGATATTGATAATGCATAGTGTTATATACTTCATTGCAATTTTTTCATGTCATTTGAGGGCAATATGGGGATTATTTTTTAAAAATTACATTTCATTTATTTTGTATCCTGAGACTTTGCCAAAGGCTTTTATCAATGTAAGGAGACCTTTGACACATTTCAGTTTGTTCAGATGATTAGAAAAATAAGACACAAAGTTATAGGTAGGATTTTAAATATTGAATTGGTGTAAAACTCCAAGAAATTAAACCAATTTTTAGTAAACTTCGTTCCATGAATATAGTGTTTTATATCAAGTATTTGTGCTTGAAATAGCTACAACTAACTTTTGAAGAAAACAATTTAGTAGTGATCTCTTCTAATTCTTTATCATCACAAGTAACTTAGATATAAGGAATGCATGTATTACATTTTTTCTTCATTTTTGCTAGTAACCAGAATTTGGTTTGTATAAATTACATATCAAAGAAGTTGTGTTTCTCTAAATCTCTAAATCTAATGATTTTGATTTGTCCTTTTCTTTCAAGTGAAACTAATGTTGAAAATATTTGTGATAATGCATGCATGTGGATTCCTTCTCAACTATTTACATCAAGTTTTTCAAACTAATAATGTCACTTTTTTTCAAGTACAGTCAAATACTGTTCTAATAGTGTCAACAATTCTCTTTCAGAATTTAAAGCAAATGTTAGTTAAATATCACTAATAAACTATCTCAACATCTCTTTTCTAAAGTGGAGCTGTTATTTTGAATCCATAAAATTCGGCATTAAATATTAATGTAATTGTACATGTTGCAATTTACATTTTGCATAATTTGCATTTTTACAGTTATTGGCTAATTTTATTCCAGTGCTCAAAAATGTGAGAAGTCAATGTTTGAAACCCAAATTGAAAACTATTTTGGATCTTGTAATAATAATGTGTTCTTATAACTAATTTCCTAAACTCTAGCTGATACTGTTGTAAAAAAAAAAAATTCTTATAGAAGAGGTTTTTCATTTTGCCCTAGCACACACTTAAAGATCAAATATTTTCCTGTGGTGAACAGAAGTTTTTTGATTAGATACCAGTGAAATTTGTTCAAGACAATTGGTTTAATAACTTTTAGTGCAAATGAGTCATAAATTTTGAAGAAAAAAATGTATCAGGACACAAAAATAGACACTTGAGAGACTCCTCATGTTGTCTGATTAGTCATGTCTGCTTCTTCTGTGGTGGATTCATTGTTTGCCTTATAAATCTGGTAACTTCGGCTTTAATCAAGAACATTCCAATTGTGGTGGAAAAATAGATGTGAAGTAAAAAAGAAATCTGCTTAAGTATAAGATTCTTAATAGAAGTAATGGTCTCTACAACTTTAGAAAAATGACTTTCTAATTATTAGTCTATGTTTTATTTAATTTAATAATTAAAAATGTTAAAATTCTAGAGAATACAATTCAAAATTTCAAAAGGCCTACAGTTTATTTAAAGTATCTGTGTAAACTAATTAGGTTTAGTTATTTTTGTAAGAAATAAAAATTTGTGGAAACAATATTTATTATGGAGCTCCCTCACAAAAACTAATTTGCCTAATTTTAAATATCTGAAGCTAATAAAACAGAAATAAATCCAGAGATTTTAATCTTGAAAATTGGCATCAATTATCTTTTTTAGTTTTTAATTTTGTATATAGTTTTTTGAGTCAGGGTCTCGCATTGTCACCCAAGCTGGAGTGCAATGGCATGATCACAGCTCACTGTAGCCTTGACCTCCTGGGCTCAGGTAATCCTCCTGCCTGAACTTCATGAGTAGTGTGCTACCAAGTCTGGTTAATTTTTTAATTTTTTTGTAGAGACGAAGTCTTACTATTTTGCCCAGGTTGGTTTCAAACTCCTGGGTTCACGCAATCCACCTGCCTTGGCCACCCAAAATGCTGGTATTACAGGCATGAGTCAACTCATCCGGCCATCATCAATCATCTTTTAAATATTGATTCCTAAAAAAAAAAAAACAAAAAAAAACACACATAACAATAGAAGTCATAGGTGACTTCTAGATTAGTAGAGAAATCACAAAGAGCAGAATATTAGAGGAAAAGAACGGGAAGTAACATGCATGCATGAGCTAATAGAAGAACTTTATTCTTGATAAATATATCACAGACCAACTGGGGTGATTCAAGTGAAAAATGCCGTTTTAATTACCGTAATATCTTCATCTGCTGAAGTAGTAACTGCTAGATTAAAAAGTTACATACACATGGTGTTCAAATGTCATTTCAACTATTCGAAGTTTAAAATAGTTGCAATGATGGCTTTAAATTTTTATCACTTCACAAATTTTACAGCCATCAATATGCCATGGCCGACCTATGTCTAACTGGTTGCACCCTGGTTGAATCACGCTGGCCTAGTGGTGAAGCAACCATGTAATGGTGTGGAACTTCCTGGATTTTAAGCCAGTCTCCACCACTTATTTGTTATGTGATCTTGGGTAAGTTGCTCTTTGCCTTAGTTTCCTCATGCGTAAAATGGTGTTCACAAAAACGCCTGTGACGTTTTAGGCTGATAAGAGGTTTAAGTAAGTTAGGACATGTATTTCATTCTTGAACAATGTCTAACATGGAATATAGGCTCAGTTACTGTGACTCACTTTTATCACTGCTACCAAAAATAATAATAATAGTGATATATGAAAGGGAGCCCAAGGTCAAATGACACATCTTGAATTAGGGCAGAATTAAGAAGCTTTCTTAATTATTGAATTGTTAGAGTGCTTAATATACTTCTAACATGCATTGTGAATCTCTAAACAATAGGGGAGTGGTGTATAATGTATAGTGTTTTCTAAATTTGCATAACCGTGGAACACTTATTTGGGCTCAGGGATCTCAAGCAGACATTGCTCTGCAGAACAAAGCCGTTTGGAAAACACCAGCCTAATGGAAATTCCTAGAATTAAACCAGCCTCTGCAACTTCTCTTCAAAATGCAGATCATTTCCAAAGTCCAGTCTCAGTCCAGGCCCAGATACTCCTGTGGAACCATAGATTCATGCTCTGTGCCAAGGCTAATTTATCAGAAGCAAAACTTGATAGAAATATAATAAGCACTTTTCTTGAGCGTGCTAACTAATTTTAAATAATCTAACACTTTAAATCAGCCCTAGATTTTTCTTGTTCTTTGAAGACCTCTGCCAGAGAGAACATTTGGAGCATTTGCTCCCTCAGACACCCTTTGGGTTGCATATGAATATTTCCATCATTTTTTAATCTGTTTTCAAAATAAAGTCTGATCAGATGCTGTTTGACCAGAGTCCAAATCCTTTCAGAAATCTTTGTGAAATGTCATCCATGCCCAGATCCCTGATGTATTTATAACATTTCTCCCGTATCTTTATGTCCTGCACCTTCATATTTTAGATACCTATTCCTTTCTTCTCTCCAGGAAGGAGGGCAACCAATATTAAACAGAGACAGTCTTCCTAAGAAGCCGCCAACAGATGCATAGCCCTTGGGCCAAATTCAGCTGTCTAACAGCTCTGGCCCACCAGGAAAATGGCAGAAGCTTCCCAACCACATGCAGATGAACAGTGAGGGCTGCATTTACTCTAGCTGGAGTCCTGGCATCCAACCCTTGTGATTTTTAATAACAACAGCAACAACAACAAAATACCAAGTACATCAAAAGGGAAAATTAAGTACTGTTCTCACAAATACCATTATTATTAGCATCATACCCCAGGAGGGCAGGGCAGCAGCTCACTTTTGTTAATAAACTTATGTCTCATTGTGACAGTGCTCAAGGACACTATAGTTTAACTCTTTACTCAGTGAATGGCCTGGTAAGAGACTATACCCCTTCAGAACGGGGTATATGAATTTGGGCACATAAGAGGTTGATTAAACTAGCTTCTGGACATAAAAGTACCTCAGACCATAAATATCAAGAGATAATTTTTTAGGTAACAATCTCTGCAGTAAAATATATAAGTTTATGGACACTTAAGAGAGCATATAAACCTGGGTCTGAATACAGCTCCAGCACTTATCAGCTGTTTTCTTTAGTTAGCTTTCTTAACTCCTCAAGACTTAGTTTTCTCAACTGTAGAATGGGTTGATGTCAAGATCAAAAGAAATAATGCCTGTAATACACTTAACAAATATCTGAACATAAAGTTCAATAAGTGCTATTTCCATTGTATACCTATTTATTTTCTAGGATTTTTTAAATAGGGTCAGCATGACTTCTCCATTAGAGATTGACTATCAAAGAATGACTTCTGAATAATTCAGATTGTAGCAATAGTACTGTGAAACATATGTCTTCCTGAGGGGTAAATTTCTCATCCACTGGTCATGTCTTGCCATGCGGTCCTGCTAGAGAACCTTCTGCCCTGATGATCTCATTCTGCCCTAATGGTCTTATTCTGTATTGGATAGGCTTTCCAGGTATATTCTTTCCTCCTGAAGGAAGGAGCCCCCAAGATCTTTATTTCCATAATGAAGTTAAGGAGACTCAAGTTCTATTCAGAGGGCCACAAACATAGACTGGATACAGTCAAGAAAGACTTTGTGGAGGAGGCAAGATTTGAAGAATTGCTAGAATTTGGTTCATGGAGAAGCAAATGGGAAAAAGAAAGAGAGAGAAGGTGGGAGAAACAGTTTTACTGAGTATTGGAAAAAGCCTTAGATTTGAAATTTTAAGAACTAGGTTTGATTTGTTGTTTTATTTTTCTAACTGTGTGATCTCGGGGAAGGAATTTCAAAACTCTGAGCTTCAGTGAACCCATAGCTTGTATATGGCTGATAATGTGAGCTCGGAAAAGTTGTGAGAGAAGGTGCTTAATAAAAACTAGTCAATTAGATTTTATAAATGAGGCTTTAGTAGACTTAATTAGTTGTACATTTTCTTTTCTTTTTTTTTTTGAGTTGGAGTCTCACTCTGTCACCCAGACTAGAGTGCAGTGGATGCTCCCGACCACCGCAGCCTCAACCTGCTGGGCTCCGGCGATCCTTCCGCCTCAGCCTTCCAAGTAGCCGAAATTACAGGCATGTGCTACCACGCCCGGCTGATTTTTTGATTTATTGTAGAGATAAGGTCTCGCTGCCCAGGCGGGTCTCGAACTCACGGGCTCAGGCAATCCACTCAACTCAGCCTCTCAAAGGCGTGGGATTACAGGCTGAGCCACCGAGCCCGGCAGTTGTACATTTTCTATTGTAATATTAATGCTGCCAAGCAAGCAGAGTTTGAAAATATAGCCGAATTCTGATATAAAACAAGCATCAAGTCAGACTCATATTTAACATTAAAGTACTTATCAAGCACCTGCCATGGCCTGGCAAACTCATACCTCAGCATGGTGTCCTTTTCCTTACTTTTAGATTTATACTATAAAGGTTTTATGATATTTCAATAAATTTACCTCATCAAGGTCATCAGTTATACTCGATGAACCCCTGCATGTGCAAGTTTATCCATTTAAAATTATCTTCGATTCTCCTAAGGATCAGAAATTTTGTTAACATTTTAGAAAGTCCAAATTGCTTAAAATTTGGAAAATGTAAAATATAACAAAGACATAAAAAATCACAAGTAATTTTTTTCTACTTATTTATTTTCATGCCATATTCTTTGAAATATTATTAATGGTTTTATATTATTCCAATATGTGGATATCATGTCATTTATGTCATTATTCTTTGAATGGCGAAGATTTGGTCTGTTTCAAGTTTTCATTATTGTAATTAAACCTGAAAAAGAATGTCTTCGTATGAAAGTCAAAGTCCAAAGTTATTCCATTCCTTTGCGTCTCCACAAAGGAAGGAAAATATTTCTTCTTCATTTATAGGTTCAACAGACCATCTTGATTCTCCAGTTTGTTACAAAAAAATCTTTTCTGCAGCATAAAAAACATCATTTCCAGGGAAACCCCTTCAGGTCCCCTCCCACTGTGGGAGCTTTTCTGTCCTTTCAATAAATCCTACTTTTTTAAAAAAAGCATAATTTCTCTGCCATACTAACAGAAAAAGTTTTTTCCCACTGGCAATCTACCTAAGATATTTCTCACCAAATTTGGCATTTTCTTAGGAAAATTTTGCCTATTTTGCTAAGACAATTTTACTCACTAAAGAAAGACAATACACACTTTCAAGATAAATGCATGTCAGGTAAGTTCTGAAAGGATTAATTTTCAGATGCTTAATTCCACAATTTAGTTAGATCACCTTGGAAGGGAGAGTTAATAAATGTTTTCAAACGTGCTATTCATGAAGCAAACAGGATTCTTCTAAGAATTGAAAAGCATACATATTTTTATTTTTGTCTTTTGCATTTTCTTCCTGAGGGCATCTAATATGAATTGAAGCAGTTGTAAATGCTCAAAAAACAAAACAAAGCAAAACACAGACTAATAAATGACTATAAGCCTTTGATTAAGAATTAGGAAAGATTAACATCCCTTTGCCAATTTTATCATCAGATGTTTTGTATAGGGTTATATACATTTCACCTCTGTCCTGCTGTCCTGGTTAGTAGACATCATTTGAATGCATTTGTTATAACTGAGTTGATTTTTGCATTCTTACCCAAAATATTATTTTCACATATCTAATTAATACATAATTCATTCAATGACTCTTTGATAGAAGCTGTCACATCAGAGATTCCTTATTCTGACAAAGTGACATATTGTATAATTTTATCCTCAAAGCTAATTTTTCATTTTAAACACTGTTGTGAAATGTTAAAAGCCCCTAGTGAGGACTGTTAAATGAGCCATTAATGTTAGATTATCAATGATCGACTAACCAAACTATTTTAATTTTCTTTTAATTAAATGATAGTAACCACAAAAGTAGGAGCACACATATGTACAACTGAAAAATAACAATCATACAACAGGCCCCATTTAGTATTGAAAATGACCTTAACCCAAGGACAAGGTAAATAGGGTTTTACGCACATGCTGATATTTTCTAGAAACTTCTAAGAGCAACTATATTGCATGTCGATATTTTTAAAATATAAAGCTAAATAGAAGCTGTTTTAAATACAAATTAAAAAGACAGGTTGTTTTCCAAATCAATTAATTGTATTAATAACATCAGATTGGTTGGTGTCACAAGCACATTCAACAGCAGCAGCAACATTGAATGCATCTAAACGTGGCTCTGTATTAAGTCACAGCTGCAAAAATATAGCTTGAGATGGACGATAGCTTTATCTCTTTGGAAACATGCTATTTTCATACCACAAATGTTTGTTCAGAATCTGTGATGTGCCCAGATGCCATGCTAAGCACTGGGGAGGCAGACATGGACAACACATACATGATCCAGGTTCTCCCGAGCTTAGGTCCTAGTGGACACTGAGATAAGCACACTGGTATATGAGAAACAGTAGATAGACCTGGAAATAGTTGGTAATGTAGAGGAGACAGATGGAAGCACATGTTTAATGAAGAAATAAAATATTCAGATGGACTTGGTGGATAGAAAGGCACAGTGACAGTGAAATGTGGCATTTGGATGTGTGGACTCTGGATGTGAATTACCCAGTTTCAGCCCTGGCTCTTCTCTTTCTGTGAACAGGTTATTTGATCTGTAGGCCTGTGTCTTGGCAGCCAAGTGGGGACAATGATAGGACAAGAGTAGTTGTTGGGTTAGGATTAAGTGAGATTAGCTATGTCTGAGGATTGGCATGGTGCCTGGAATATTGTGGGTGCTCAGTAAATGCCAGATAACATGATGATGGTGATGCTGTTTTTTTGAATGCATTCTTCAGTGCAACTGCTCTGGGGTAAGAGTATCATGTGAGATGCTCAGGGCGTGGGGAGGAGCAGCCTTTTTCCTAGACTGGGGATGATAGCTGTGTTAATGGGGAGTTGGAAATTTGAGGCCTTTGCTATAATATGTGGCATTGTTGTAGGGATAGCATCCTCCACTTGGGAAAAGCTTTATAACCAATCATAGGATACAATAGCATCTATGAGAAACATGAAAAGAAAACGAGTTAGAAAGAGCAGAGCAGCACGCACTGGCTAGAAGGGTCCTGGATAGAGGATGGGGTGAACTGCTGAGGCACACGAAGTAGGTCACGTTTTGCTGTGTAATCTAAGACAAGGAAAGTAGGCAGTGAGAGAAAGGACAAGAAAGGACATAAGGAGTGCTGGAGTGTAAGGAAAGTGAAGAGAGTAAAGTGCTTTCAAGAAAAAAGATTCAGAATTCAGGAGAATGGTTTTCTTAGGAGGTGTAACTCAGAAATAAGAGAGGGACTTACTTTAATGCTGGTAGAAGCTGGTAAGAGAAAATGAGGCCCAAATCTTTTTTTTTTTTTTTTGAGTCGGAGTCTCAGTCTGTAGCCCACACTGGAGTGCAGTGGCCGCTTCTGGCCACCGCAGCCTCGACCTGCTGGGCTCCGGCGATCCTTCCGCCTCAGCCTTCCGAGTAGCCGGAATTACAGGCGCGCGCTACCACGCCCGGCTCATTTTTTTGATTTATTGTAGAGATGAGGTGTCGCCCGCCCAGGCGGGTCTCGAACCCGCGGGCTCAGACAATCCACTCACCACAGCCTCCCAAAGGCGCGGGATTACAGGCTGAGCCACCGAGCCCGGCTGAGGCCCAAATCTTTTAATCAAGTTTAGAAACCTCATATAGGACATGAAGAGATGTATCAAAATAGAGATCTCGATGCAGTAAACCAGTAGAAGTCACCCTTAAAAAATCTGCCTTGGAAAGACTGGAAGATTCACTCATTGCTGTAGAAAAATTAAACATAGGAAGTTAATTCAACTAAAAAATGATAGCTGTATCTTTAGTTTAAATAAAAGGTAGATCATCATTGGGTAGTTATTGCTGAAAGGTATAGAGGTCAAATTTTAGATCGTTCTCTAAGACAGAAGAAAGCTAAACACACTTCTCCAAGTAGAGATTATGAAGGCTGGTAAAAACCATATGGTAGATGGGGCACTGAATTAGGAGTGAGGAAAAATGACTTCTGGTGAATTTTTAGCAAATCACCTGCTTTTTCTGCACCTTAGTTTCTTCATCTGTAGGTATTATACAAACAGATATTTTCGTTTGTGTTTCTATAAGCTCTAGAACATAAGCTGATATTCCGTATCATTAAGCACTTAATTGTTAATTTTGGTGAAGGAATTCTATAAGAATTGGTATTGGTAGATACATTTAGACAGGAATAAGACAAAAAATAAGTAAAAAATAGCAATTAAGGCTGAATTCTGGAGTCAAGCTACCTGGGTTCAAATCCTGGCTCTCTGTGCAGTATGATCTTGGGAAGTTTACTCTTCTTCTTCTGTCTCAGTTTCCTCATCTATAAAATGGAAATAATAATATCTTCTTTATAGTGCTTTAGAGAGGATTAAATTAGTTAATACATGCAAAGCTGCTTCTAGCAGAGTCAGGTACATAGTGAGTGCCAACTTGCTACTAAGATTCATTGAGAAGATGGAACTAACTTGAGCTGGGTATCAAAAAGAGAAAAGTTTGGTAAGGTATTCCAAGCAAAGGAAATAGCATGTGGAAAGAAAGAAGAAAGTACCTGTGAATGGAAGGTGTTTATGTTATTTTCTAGAGTAGAAAGAAACCAAGATGAATTACGGAGAACACTAATTGTCTAGCCTAGAAGGTATACTAGCATAGAGAACCTGTAGAATAGCAGTTCCTACTTGAAAGAAAGATTGGGAAATCTAGTCATAGCTACTGAGCACATTTTGCCTAGCTCTGTGAAGGTAACTGATACAAAATGTGGGAGGTTCTCAAAAGAAAATGACACATCAAACATGGTTTTGGGGGAAGCTGGCTCTGACAGTCAAATTCTGACTGAATACACCTTTATTGAAGCCAATTGTCTATTCTTCTCTGCAAGAGTAAGACAAAAGATAATGAGTATTTTAGAAAATAGTAGTTTCAACATACTCCAGAAAGTTTTGTACTAGTTATAAAATGGACCAGGTTTTGGGCCATGAAAAGAAAAGCCTTTCTTTTGGGTCTTTCTGTCTAAGTCATGGGTGGCTTTGAGGTCACTGAAAAGAGTTCATTTTGCAGTGAAATTATCTGTTTTGTGGAGTCAAGTTTTTCATCATAGTTTTTATGAAATTTTGGAGGTCTTTAAATTTATATGTCTCTAAATGATAACCAGGTAATTTAGGGGAGAAACAAGTAAATAGTCTCGTTTAAAAATTTTCAGTTTCATTTGCTAAAAATTATAAGAATACTTAAAAATATGTGTGTGAAAGCCTTTATGGGTTATTATACATATGTATTTGTTATGAAATTTTATTGTTTAAAAGATGTCCACAGCAATGTTGCCTGAGCCTTTGCAGTGCTGGTATTTGAGCAGGTGCTGAGCTGTCATTTTGCTTTGAGTTCTATTAATTAAGAACTCTTTAAAAAGTGCCTGGAAGAATCCAACTGCATTCAACTCATCTTATCTACCTCTGAATTTGCCTCACCAGTTGATTAAAGGTTTCTCTTATATTATAAAGGAGCAAATGTTAAAAATGTAAATATTCCTCTAGCTCTGGTAAACCATTTGCAAGCATATTGAGGCAGGTAATCTTTCCCCATTATTGAATTCCTCTCCTTACCCAATGCCCGTCATCTTAAGAAATATACATGAAAATCTAATTCCTCTGAAAACTTAAGCTGTGATAAAGTAATGAATTTGGACACATAACAATTTGACAACTAAGATAGAGAATGTTCTTTTCTAAGAACGTGAAAAGTTAGGTTTTATCCTTTGTATATATTCCAAAAGAATCTACTTGGTTTCAGATAGTGATATTAGATGTCAACAGTGATAGACCTTTAAAAGATGAAGCCATACACTGATATCAAGAGAACACTTTGTAATTGACAGCTGGAAGATACACAGCTAATAAGCTTCTTGAGTGTATAGATATACTAATGGTTGTTGGATGAAGTAGATAGAGCTATTCTCTTGGTGGCTTCTGTGTTATGTGAGAAGTGTTTGTTAACTGCAAATATGTATAAACATTTTATATATGTGTGTATATGTGTGTGTATATACATATTAACAATTTCACCTTGTTTGCTTTTAACAACCTTCATGTTGCATTTTAGAAACTTCTCTTTCTCCTTTTATGGCGAGGCTGATCTTGATATTCCTTGTATCAGTAAATATCCAATCAGGAAAATAGAAAACATATTAGATTTTTTTTTTTTTTGAGTTGGCGTCTCACTCTGTCACCCAGACTGGAGTGCAGTGGCCGCTCCCGGCCACCGCAGCCTCGACCTGCTGGGCTCCAGCGATCCTTCTGCCTCAGCCTTCCGAGTAGCCGGAATTACAAGCATGTGCTATGTTTTAACAGAGGAAAGTTAATGTAGGAAATTGGCCAAACATGTACTAAAGGAATGAATCTGAAATTTTACAGTTCTAGTAGTAGAAAGAAGCAGCTACCACTTCTAAGGTGATGGTGACGAGAGGGATTAAAGTTCTTTGGACCAAGTAACCTGTAAAACCAGGGTCCAGACCGCTGGAGAAAGGAGGTCTGTTTGGATGGTGGTACTATATCAGAAGTTAAGAGAAGGAACACTGCAGAATTGGGTCCTAGACCTTGAATAAGTGGGTGTTTCATATTCTTTTGGGACTGCTATCACAAAATATCTTAGAATGGGTGACTTGTACAAAACAGAAATTTATTTCTCACTGTTATGGAGGCTAGAAAGTCCAGGATCAAGATACTAGCTGATTGGGAGTCTGGTGAAGGTCTACTTCTGGTTCAGGGATGACTGTCTTTTCCCTGAGTCCTCAGATGGTGAAAGTGGCAAGAAGTCTCTCTTAGGCCTCTCTTATAAGAGCACTAATCCCATTCATGGAAAGCTCCATTCTCGTGACCTAATTGCCTTCCAAAAACCCCACTTCCAGCTAACTTGACCCTGGAGGTCTTTCAACATATGAAACTCAACCTGTGACTTTTGGTGATATATAAACATTCAGGTAATAGCAGAGTACTTTGCTAGGTCTGAGAATACACAGTGGGGCTGGTTTGGAGACACCCAAGGAGAAGTAGAAACTGGAACCAACTGCCACTGCCAGGATAAAAGGTCATTGTGGAAATGAGACTTGAAAGAATGGCACGCGAAACGAGAGTAGGAAGTCCCTTCATTTCTCCTTCAATCTTCTGGGCTCCGAACTGTGTATCTTGGCAGTTATAATATAGAAACTGCTGACAAAGGAGAGCTGTACTTGCTGAGTCTCAGCCTTAGCACCACCAAGCAGATTATGAAAGAGTTGATGTTAAACTCAAAGATAATGATTTAATAAGGGCACAAATCTTTTAACCGAGTGTTACAGTTATAAAAAATATTCCTCTATTTCTAATAGAAGGATGGTGGAGACCCTCTCACCATGCACAGACATAGATATGCAAATCTATGAAAACATTTAAGAGCAGGGTGAATAGTGAACTATAAACTAGGATGATGAATACAATTCAGGAAAAAAACTTACTTCACTCTTGCTCCCATTATGGAACAAAAGTGTTTTTAAATCCTTCAGATAGAGAATCTTATTTAATTATCCCAACAGCCTTGTTAGGGAAGAAGTATTATCTCCATATTGTAAATAAAAAACAAAAGCTCAGAGGATTTATATAACTTCAGTCACTAAGTAGAGGGTAGGATTCTAGCCAAGATTTATGAAGCAACAAAGGAAATGCCCAGCTCTCCTTATTCACTAAAATGTAGAATAAGGTAAAGCCAAAGAGTCAAGAGTACAGGCACCTAGCAAGTGGGAATCACAGAATGAGGAGAGGGAAGATACTAACATTTAGAGTGGCCTAGGTTCTAGGCAAATGTACACTCAGCTCTGAAAAATATATTGGATTCAGTTTCTATGCTTCAGGTCTTCACTTGAGCTTGGCCTTCTAGATGGAGCTGCTCTATCAAGTATTTGGGTTTTTCCTGTAGTCTTTGTTAGATTGTTAATATTAATTTTGCTCAAGAAATTATAATTGTATACATTTATGGAGTACAGAATGATGATTTAATATATACATATACAATGTGAAATTGTTCAGTAAAGCCAGTTATCATATCCGTCACTTGATTACCTATCATTTTTATGATGAGATATTTGAATTTACCTTCCTATTTATTTGAAATGTACAATACATCACTGACTATAGTCACCCTGCTGTGCAGTAGATCTCAAAATCTATTTTTCTCTTATATCTGAAACTTAGTGCTCTTTGACCAACAGCCCCTTTTCCCTGTCCTCTCTTCTTCTATGAGTGTATCTTTTTGAGATTCCACCTATAAGTGAGATCCCAAAGAAACTGAAAGCAATATGCCAAAGGAATATCTGAAGTCCTAGTCTATTTTCTGCTGCTATAACCACAAACTGAGTAATCTATTTTCTTTAAAAGAGAGATGTATTTGGCTCAGAGTTCTGAAAGCTGGGAAGTCCAGGGGCATCGTGCCTGCATCTGCTAGGCCATCTGGTTAGGGCCTTCTTGTTGCGTCATTCCATGGTGGAAAGCAAGAGAGCATATGAGACAGAGAGGAAATCCGGCTGAATCCATTCTATTAATTAGGAGCCCACTCCTGCAATAACCAACTCACTCCTGCAATACTGACATTAATCTCTTCATGAGGGCAGAACCCTCATGACCATTTGCCCCCTAAAGTTCCCATCTCTCAACAGTTAAAATGGTAGTTAAATGTTAACATGAGTTTTGAAGGGAACATTCAAGTCATAGCATCTGCAGTCTCATGTTCACACAACATTATTGGCAATAGCCAAGATATGGAACCAACTTAAGTGTCCATCAATGGATGAACGGATACAGAAAATTTGGCATAGATATACAACAGAATATCATTTAGCTTTAAAAAACAAGAAATTCTTGTCATTTGTGACAACATGGATGAATTTGAAGGACAATATACTAAATGAAATGAGTCAGACACAGAAGGGCACATCTCTTAAAGTCAAGTTTCAGCTGCCATAATCAATGGATCCATCATGGCAGCTATTCCAGATCTCTCACACTGTTCATGGGTAGGAGTCAACAGTGGACAACTTCATTCTCACAGTTTTCACCTCTTGCCTCCCACCTTGGGGCCTTTCAATTACTACTGAGGTATGACACACAAGGACGTATGCTCAGTCCTCATGCATGTGTGCTCCAGAAAAGCAAGAGAGTCAAAAGCCTTTGGTGTGAATTTTGAGCAAGGGATATTAGAACTTGTAGAAAAAATTTTCTCCCTTCCTCTCCCTCAATGAACTCTTCAGATTTACAGTAGCATCATGCAACCTCTGTGAAAATGTCCTGCAAGGCTAGACAAATAGCTTGTCACAGATTCTGGACAGCTCCATAATACACTCTATTATGTTTGTTTTCCCCTACATTCCTTTCCCCTAACAACTGCTGTTTGGGTACGGTACCACTTCCCAATGAAATGTGAGCACAATACGTTTTTGCAAAGACTTTTTTTTCTGGGTTGAGGGCAGGGACTAGGCTATAGGAGAGGGCAACAGGTTAAGATAATAGAACTTACATTTTCCTTAGTGTCTGAAAGTGCTCCCAAATAGTTACCATTTCAAGCCCTTAGGTGGGAACTCCAATCAGATAAAATAAGATAGGGAGAGGACTTCTGGGGAAGCAATGAAGATAGATCTCATTCTGCCTATCAACTTCTGTGCATATTATTTAAAATACAATTTCTTAAATGAAGTCCAACACTCCATGTACCAATGCTCCATCCCTGTGGAATTTTTCTATTGCCAATTTAAATTTATCTTGGTGCTCATGCAATCCCATGGCTTCTGAAGAGCCAACTCCTACTCAGAACTTATGATTCATCTCCTCTGGGGTGATCTCACTGACTTCTCTACTTTCTGCTGAACTTTTGAGAATATTAAAGTTTTTCCTTCTGTGTTTCAGAAGTCTTTTCTCATTTCTATTGTGGCTTAAATCATTCTGCTTCTGAACAATATGAAGAGATTTTGAAAGCAGAGACTATATCTTGGCTACTGCTGAATTTCTAGAAACTAACGGAAGCCTGCCACACAGTAGGTACTTAATCAATATTAGTTGATTCCTCTGACTGAATAAAAGGATTCATGAGGAGCCCTGATCAAGGCCCTAAGATTTTTAGTTATCCCATTGCACAAATCCTAGAAAATCTGTTGAATCAGACCCACATTTTGAGTGAGTATAATATACATTTGCCCACTTGATGAAATATGATGACAATAACAACAAGATCGAAATATTTATACCTCTGCCAATTTTCACAACATCATGCCACTTCATTATTTGGATTAAGTATTGAAAAACCTTGATAGAATGTTCATTTGGAAGCATTACACCAAAGTATCATATCTGATCAGCCCCAATTCTCTACTAAATAATTTTAGTAATGAGATTTGGACCTAGTCAGCCTAATGCCAAAATCTAAGGTCTGTCCACCATGCCACATTGTTTTCTACAAATTACAGGTGCCTTAAAAGCAAAGTAGGAGCCGGGCTCAGTGTCTCAGCCTGTAATCCCGTGCCTTTGAGAGGCTGAGGTGAGTGGATTGCCTGAGCCCGCGGGTTTGAGACCCGCCTGGGCAGGGAGACCTCATCTCTACAGTAAATGAAAAAATCAGCCGGGCGTGGTAGCGCATGCCTGTAATTCCGGCTACTTGGAAGGCTGAGGCGGAAGGATCGCCGGAGCCCAGCAAGTTGAGGCTGCGGTGGCAGGGAGCAGCCACTGCACTCCAGTCTGGGCGACAGGGTGAGACTCCAACTAAAAAAAAAAAAAAAAAAACAAAGTTGGGTGTTTATTGGCCTCGAGGATAAAAGAAAGTCGAACATAGTAAAGGATGAAGAGGGCAAGGCAGAAAGGAAAATAGATTTGATGCCCTGCAAGCAAACACATTGAATATAAAATGTCTTTGTCTTTGGAGTATTCAAAGAGAAAGAAACCTAGGACAGATAATTTGGTTGAGAGGAAAGTCAAGGCAGGATTCCATGTGGTTCAGGGGGTTCTACATGGGAGACTGTCTGTAGCTAAGGGCAGCAGAAAACAATGATAAATGCCTCAGAGTTATGGACTAGAGAAAGGGCACGGGAAATATTTTTCATGAACTTCATAGCCAAGACTAGGAGGTCTGCCTCGGCAAACTGCTTTAGGGTAGGAAATATAGTTACATGATGAACAGTCATTTAACTTATTAATGAATGACACTGGGTCTCCTAGTTTTTCTTTAGGTAGGATTATATAGTAATTAAAAGTGGGTCATCCCCAGATATAGAAAAATCTGTTTTCATCTTGCTATTATCATTAACTAATAAGTACCACCATCTTAGGGTACTACCTTTACCTCTTTTTGCATCAGTTTCTACTTCCTTAAAAAGAAGATAATTTTAACATTTACTTCAGAGGATTATTGTTGAACAGAGGGTTATTGTGAACATTGCATGTGAAACACTTTTCCAAGTAGCAATGGTGAGTGTTAGCTGTTTATCACGTTCTTATGATTATTAAAGTCTGATTCTTATAAAATATCCCAGTCTTTGCGTTTTGACTAACAAAAATGTATTTTAAATTTTTTTTCAAAGAGTTGTAATCCTCAATGATATTCACATCTGCTCCCTGTGACCTAGAAAATAATTTATAATTTTCCCAAAGCTGCTAAAATTCTGCCATGTTTTAAATGACCTTTATCAAGCTCTCTCCTAGAGAGGCAAAGGAGTAACTTGAAGGTGAAATACCCCGTTAGCAATCCCCCAGGTGAATGGAAAATTTAAAATAATATTCTAATGATTCATTGTACATTACTATGCCCCATTAGGTGCCTACATTACATCTTGGGGCACAATCAATATCTGTCATCTTGCTTATGGCTTTGGTGCTAGAGTGGTTCAATTTCATTTTGCAACTCTCATGCTCATGAAGCTGTATCTCAGGTGTCATATGATAAAATATTACTCAGAAGTACATATTCACTTCTAAAACATAGTGGGAAATAATTGATGAAGAAGGTGTCTTTCCATCTGGTCAAACACCATTAAAGTAAGGGTACAATTGATATGAGAAAAAAATAAGACCAATATTCTATGAAACTTTTTGGTGAATCTATGTCACACAGAGAGAGAGAAAGAGAGAAAGAAAGATAATAGGTTTGTGTGTGTGTGTGTATTCTGTACTCAAGAAAGTTTTTTAGACATTTTTCAAACATTTACACTGGATTGCTATTTATGAAATTTTAATATAGTTAAGACTAGTTCATGAGCATATCTCTTATATATGGATAGGTGCCAGTATGTAGACATATTATTTTTTTTTGTAAAATTTTTAAAAATTGGTCTTAGTCTATGGAAAAGCTTAAGAGAGATTCCAAAGTAGCCACGGGCAAGTAATACGTCAGTTGTCATTATTCTAAACAAAATTAGAGAGTTAGTTAAATAACCCATATATTGAGTTATTTTCTTTCAGAATTGCAGTGCCAAAGGAGTGCTGTCCCCTCTTTTTCTCATGTGAGTGCCATCATGAAGAAACCCAGGAGCATCCGCCAATCAAAATATCTTCCACACACATTCTACCATGCGGAGAGCCACTGGCTAATGGAGGCTTGTATTTGAATTCAAACATTCCTGGGAGGGTTAAGCACATCAACCAGTGACTCATACTTTAATGTGAATTTTTGAAAATGTTAAATGTATGAATTCTTTCCAAATTGAGATCAACAGAAATGTGAATTCTGCTTAGGAGAGAGGAAATGGAACACTCTGAGGATTTTGGAACACTATGGAAAAGACAGGCCAAGATCCTTGCCACAGCTTGAGATAGACAGAAGACAACTTGTATGGGTGCACACAAACATACAAAATGTAAAGGACCCAAAGGGCTACAGAGATAGATGGGTAAGAGCTTCAAAAATGAATTTAACTTGGATTGCTCTTTAGTTCAAGATGCTTTTGGCTGCACACACCCTTTGCAGTGACTCTGGAAAATCACCAATATCGTGTGGCTTCACACACAGATGCTCTAAGTGCTACTCAACTTGCTCGACTTGATAAAAGGAGAGACACACACTACCAGTACATCTGGTGACATTTGCTTTGGGATCAAAAATACTAACTGAAACACTGGTTTTCTTTAACATAAGGAGATGTTTGCCTTGAAAAATGACTTAAAGAGTCATTTTTATTTTTAATTGATTTGATGTAATTGACTTGGTTTTTAATATCTAATCATGAAATAGATACACTTTATAACTGGGATATACAGTTTGGAAATTTTTGACTGGTTACAGTTTATTTTGTTTCTTTTACAAGGTTGAGAGATTCAAATGCCCTGATGTTGATTTAGCAATGACACCTTGGAGGTGCATTTTTGGGGGTTTTAGCAAACTGAATTGAGACTCGATCAACAATGTATATTGATACTGGAGTAAAGGCTCCAAGTTTGGGAAAAGAGGTTATCCTGAAAGGGGAGAAAGGTCTAAAGGTCCTAAGCAATGTGTTGTTTCATCAGAATAGGAAGGAAAGTGGGATAGATGAAGGATTAAGGTAAGTGGAACCATCACACAGTACCATGAATTCTGGTTGCGACAATCTCAAAATACTACTGGTGGCTATCAGGCTTATTAAGATTGACTGGGGTATCCTGTTATTTGTTTCTTATGGTGGATTTTGTCAGACTTTTGTGCCATAAAAAAATAAGACACTAGAAGGGCTTTTTGTTTTTACAATTATTCATCAGTTTCACTTTTTATATAGCTTTGGGGACCATAGAATATCCCTTGTATATTTTAGAATGCCTGTGAGTGGGTAAAGAATGACAGGCAATAAAGAGTTTGCCTTGATTGTTGGAATAGACATTTTTTTTTTTACCAAATGTGGTAAAGTGAATCCTATATTTTCTTTATCATTTGTTACAGAATCAGGCACTACTCTCTCCCACCTGTCACAATACGTACTTATGTTCTTCCTAGCACTTAGGACTGATGTGAGGTGTTTTTTGCTGAGTGAACTTCTGACTGTCTCATTTCAGGTCTAAAGTTTAGAATTTTGTTGAAATACAAAGGATTCTTCAATAACCTTTCTGTTTAGTTTCTTTTTATTTGCCACTTTCTATTTCCAACTTATCTTCTATGTTGCTACCAGACAAATTTTCTTTAAACACTCGTTTGTTTTTCTGAGCAATTGCTTGTTGAAGAACATAACCAATTTTTATTGCTTTTGTGTGTTATCCACATTTCTCTTTCTGGATTTTAAGGCCATCCTCAGTTTCGCTCCATTTAATCTCACCTTAGATTCCTGTTCCTCATCAACATGAGTAGTTCTACTCCCCCGGAAAATCCTTTTCCTCACTATCTTTCATAGTCTTCATGCCATTCCCCATGCTACTGCTTTCCCCAAGAGCACCCACACCATCTTCTTACTTTTGTTTTTTATATCTTACCAAGCTTTACGTTTTATCTTAATTTCCACCCATATAATAACAAAATAACTCACATGTACTGAGGCTTGACAATGGGCCAGCCACTGTTCCAAACATATGTCATGTATTTTGTTGTTTAATTTTAATATCCACCTGTAGGGAAGGAAAACTTCTCTACCCATTTATGGTTTCCGATTGGGCCTAAGAATTAAACTAAAGACAGATTAACTGGTGAAAAGCATACCATTTTTATTAAAATTGTTCATGTACATGGAAATCCTCACAAGAAAATGAAGACCAAAACAGTGACCAGAACAGACAACTTACACAACTTTTAGACAAAGAAGCGATACATTTCTGAAGAAATGATAAGACAAAGGAGATTGAATTGATAACACAAAGGCGAGTAAATTGTGAGGAAGTGACTAAGAGACACATTGGGGGAAAAGAAAAAGGTATTTTTTTTTTTAAGTGAGTTGACAGACTCCTTTCAGCATCAATTCTCAGTCTCTGGTGATAAGGATGCTCTCTTCCTGGTACAGGGAGGGCAAATTTCTCATGAGAAATTTTATGGCCTGTATCTAGATGAAAAAGAGGAGGTCAGAGATTCCTTTGTGCATCTACTGTTTCTCAAGTGCCTTCAACTCAAAATAACTAATATGCAAAGGCAGTGTAATTTGAGGTGGCATGTCCTGAACTCCTTCAAACTGCATAAGATAGTTCCACATTCCCATTTTGCAAATGAGGACACTGAGGATGAGAGGAATAAGCTAGGTGCCATGATTGTGAATTCACTCAGCTGGGACACAAAGCTGGCTGTGTGCCCTTCACCCAGTTCTCCCTGCCATTCTGCTGCAGCTTCCCTCCGCAGTCTTCAGACCCTTCAGCTCACTCTTATTTACTTCATTTATGAATTGTATGGCAGCAGTATTCAAAACCACACAGTTAATTATTTCATCGTGTATATTTCATGCATGTTAATTTTGGGGGGGGCAATTATATAGCTAGATATCTTAAAGTGATTTCTACGTATCCTTCTATTTCTTTCCAAAGCAGTCCTGGTTCATGGTAGGAACTCATTAAACACCTTGTGGTTAATAGATAATGCAAAGATAGCTCTCCTTCTCTTCTATTATACAAATAATTGTCTTGATTTTTGTAATTGGCTCTGACTTTATAGTCCAAGTACCTTCAAGTCTGGTGACACACTAAAAAGTGTTTCAAACTCCATTTATATAATTTACAAAGTAGTCCTCAGTTTAGGTGAAAGTCGACTTACATTTTAACTTAATTTCTAAGTTGAGCTCCAGTGGGTCTGAATTATTCAATTTTCATTTGACATTTTTCTGAAACAATTTTTAAAATATTCTATCTTATATAGATACCACACAAACAAGAAAATGACACCACTTGTGATACGTATACAGCTATAATTCGCATAATAGGAGACACTATTCAACTACCTTACAATCACCATACTAGACACAAAAAATACATGATTCAGAAAACATGGATATTAACTTAAAATCCCAATTTCACTAATTTAGCTGATTTTTTTTTTCATTTAACCAAGATGATGATCATGAGTTGAGGATATATCTGAGTTTAACACTGGATTAATTCTCAAATGATGGCTGTTGGGAACAGAGGCTTGGTAGATGTGATTTGGAATCCCAGCTCTGATACTGACTAGCTGGGCGATCTTAGCAAGAAACTTAGCTCCTCTGAACTACTACTTCTTAATATCTAAAATGGGGATAATAACACTTACTCTGCAGTGTTGTTGTGATAATTAAATTCAGTAATGCATATAAAGGAGTTACTTAGCATACTTTCCGCCATATGGTAATTGCTCAATAAAAAGTTTTTATTAGTAGTAATCATATACTCATAAACAGTAATTGATATATGCTGACTCACCTGAAAAAAACGGCATACAGAATTTGGAAATGACAATCTTGTTTTTTCCTTCCTTACGTACTTCTTTCCTTCTTTCTTTCTTCCTCTTCCTCCTTCTTCCCTCTTTTTTCTTTCTAAGGTATAATTTACATATAGTAAAATTCACCCATTTTAATGTACAATTGAATACATTTGGGTAATTGTATGCAATCAGGTAAGCTCCCCACAATGAAGATGCAAAATAGCTTCATTTTCCTGGAGTACTTTTTCAGATCCATTAGCTGTAGCCCTTTCATTCCCAACCCCAGGAAACCACTGATCGGTTTTCTGTCACTATATGGCTGTGATTTCTATAATTCCATATAAATGGAAATATAGCAGTTTTTGGCATTTGATTTCTTTTACTTAGCATATTTTTGTGATTGACTCATGTTGTTATGTGTAATAATATTGTGTTCATTTTTATTGCTGAGTAGTGTTCCATAGCATGAATATATAACAATTTGTCTATCTATTTACCAGTTGATGGACATTTGGTTTGCTTTGGTTTTTGGCTTTTTGAATACTACTGCTATAAGCATTCGATTGCAAGGTTTTTGTGGACTGACTTTCTTTTTCACATGGCTTAGTGTCTCCAGAAAAAGGATATTACATCACAATGAGAAGTGTAGCACACTGTGCCTGAATCACAGCGTGCAAGTTTTGTCTTCTTTGCCTGAGTGACAACCCTAATGGTAATGAAGCAGACCTTCCTTTGTCTGGCCTGTCCATATCTCCTCCTCAGGAGAGACTGCTTCTATAGCCCCTACTGAATCAGGTTACCTCACCTCCATCACAGACATGGTTTATTGAACTGTGGTGGGCACCTGTCACAAACTGGGACAAATGGATTTTCTCCCCTGAGAATGTGAAATTCAGAGACAGAGGCTTTTAAAAATCGATCATGAATGCTTAAAGTAGAGGTAAGGTGGACTTAGCTAGGATAGGCAATTTGAGCCAAATACTGAGAAAGCAGACAACTCCAGTGCAAGGAAAGAGAGCAATAGAGATAGAGATAGAGTTGGAGAGAGAGAGAGAGAGAGAGAGAGAGAGAGAGAGAGAGAGACAGAAGTGACTGCAGATAAATTGGATGACAAGATAGAGAAGTGAGCTATATCTATTTCTCCCTCTTCCAGTATTCCAAGATGATGGGCAATCGTTTACGCTCTGTGGTTTTGCCAGATGCCCTGACAGTGTTCCAGTGAATTTTCTCTTTGATTTAAACTAGATTCACTGAGGCTTTGCTTCTGACAAATATAACAATCAAATAATCTCTGACTGAAACAAATCACAATTGTTATAAAGACTTAATTGTGCTCTATGTACCAACTACTACTTTAATAATTTTTTTTTATTGCTTTCCTAAGTTGGATGACCACAACAAGGCTATAAGGAAGAGTTTTTCTTTACAAAAACTGAACTCAGTATAAATAAACAAAATAATTTGTATAAAGTCATGAGTCTCAAATCTAGATCATGAGACTGTAGAGTCTCAGGCTTAGAGCCTAAATTCTGAGCTGCTTTATTCCAAAGTCTTTGAAGAAAATAGAGGTCTCATGCTGGATCTCAGGTGGTGACATAGAGGAGATGGCCTGCAGTTCTATAAAGCTTCCCCATCTTAGCAATCTCCCTTTTATACGTCTAAAGGAGTAAGAGGAATAACAGGCATTGAGAGAGTCCCTATCTATGGACTCCACTTTCTCTGTGAATCTAGATTATTTGCTCATAGTAAGTGCAGTTGTGATAGCTAGGATATTTGAAGGAAGATATTTGTGAACACTATAAGATGCTAATTTAGAAATGCAGAAAGATTATAAACACGTATGGTCCTAAAAGAACTGTATTGTCTATATGTAAAATTTAGAGAAATATAAATATTCCACTCTTGCATTTTTACCTTTTTGTTCTTGTATTTATTTTATGGAGAGAATGCATGACCTTTACAAATTTAAACTGTCTCTGTTCCTTTTTATGAGTGAATGGGGTGGGAAGGACTCGGTGAACAGAGGGAAATGATAGAAATACAGCAAAACACACAAAAGAAGGTTGGGGGAGAGATGAGGAAGATGCAAGGGCTTCAGGAGTTATCTGGAAGCGGGAGCACTCCAAAGTTGCAGTGATTCCCCTGGCCAGTGGACTTCAGAAGCATCTGTAGAATGAGTGGAGCACAATCTTTAGACATATTATTTGGGTATGAATACAGTCTTTGCACGAGCATTCTGGTCTTTGATGACTTTCTTGTCTTTTTTCAATTTGGTCTCCTCATCTGAAAGTGAGAATTATTAGACCTCAAGGTTAGTTATAAAAACTAAATGGGCTAGTGTAAATAAAATACTAAGTTGCTGATGCATAATAGGTGCTCAGTAAATATTAAGTTCCTTATCACCATTGCTTACTATAGTTTGAGACATTCATTAGTTTTCCAGCTCTTTATCTTTAGAATTTTTTTCTGGTCTGGATAATTAGAGGGGTTCTCAATGACAGGCGTCATTTCATGACCTGCAGTGAAGTAACTATTCTATGCTCTCACACAAATTTAGAGAAAAACATTCTAGAGACATCCTTGTAGTTATTAAACATATCAAAGTACCTTCTTAGTTACAGGTGCCAAAGAGCTTAAATATATGGTTTAAAGTTTTAGACACAAAAGACATTATAGCTTTCCACGGTTCAGGGGTGATTGTACTCCTGAATCATGAGGCTTAGCGAATGGTCCTTTCTGTGGAAGACAGAGGAGGCAAGAGTGAAGACCAAGGATTCAGTCTTATCTTATGCCAAAAGAAATATTTATATTGATATAGATATGGATGTTGATATAGATCTATAGATATAAATACAGGTAGGCAGGTATAAATGCATTGAATATATTTCTGATACATAGTGTTTTGCCCTCCATAAACAAAAAGTACTAGTTGGTTGCTTTCTATATTTAACCTTGAATATTCTTCTGTGTAAAGAGAATTCATAAAATCAATGTGACTCCAAGAAAGTATTAGCAGGAACTCAGACCTTGACGAAGACATGGTAAAAATTTCCACAAATGGACCCTCAAATTTTGTTGTGCTAAACACGAGCAGAACTGGCAGAGCAGGCTTTTGACATGTACCCATTTATTCTGGCATCAAAATGAGCAATTTCAAAACAGTTGGAACAAAATGACTGGCTATTTCTGAACACAGTCCTCTAAAAATACAGCAGAAAACAAAACAAAACAAATGTACATAAATATATGTAGCTGATGTCGGGAAAGCCCAAATAAACCTTGGGGCTAGATGTTTCCCAGGATTTTAGTTCCCAGCTTCTGGGTCACTCCTAGGTTAATCGAACTCAATTATTGGAATAAATGCTGTCTGGTGACCAGGAGAATGTGGAGACCAACAGGACCAGCCTCCATTCACTCTTAAAGCATATCAGCTTTCAAATCTCACAACAACTAAAACTTCTCCTGTGAGTCTGATTCACAAAGTGATCTTGAACTAACAAGGGCAGCCCAGGCATGATGGTACTGCCCCAGCACAGAATGCTTCCTCCGGGTACACGTTGTCCGTGAGCTTCAGGCTGCTTCTTGCCCTATATTGTTTCCAGATGATAGGTTTTCCATATATTTTCTCCCTTGCTAAAAAATATTATATTCCAGCATCTATCTTTAAAGGTAGCAATCTAAAAGATAATTCATAAATATCTGCAGGCACCTGTGGAGATAAGACTCATAATTACTCTGGAGAGATTGCTCTCTTTGAACATATCAATGATGAAGAGTTATTTTTAGGTAGGGAAAGTACAGAAATAAGCAAATAGCATAGTGAGGCTGCTCCTGCCTTTTGTAAGGCTCCTGCCTTTTGTGAACCATAATGCAGATAATCTTATTCTGAATAAGTGAACTCTGATGTTAGTTATGTAACCACAGAATGGTGTCAGGCTTCTTATTTGAAGGGTCTTTCCCACTCTCCAACAGCCAACCAATTTCCTTCTCCTTTCACGTGTTGAGTTCTCCTTGTTTCTAAAATAACCACCACTCCCTCATCATCTCTACACATACTTTAGGACTTACTGATTTCATGAATGTCCATTTGTTTCACCAGCCTGGTTACATGGAAACTGCACCTTATGCCTGTGTTCATACTTTGGAGAGACTAGTGTACTTCAGACAAACCTGACAGGATGCACAACTTGTGACCCCAGTTTTTTCATCTGTAAAATGGGAAATTGTTATAAGGATTAATTATAATACTGTATATAAAAGTGCTGAACACAATAGGCACAGATGAAAGTACATTTTTCCCCTCTGTTAGCAAAATGCTATGCACATAAACAAGTGTATTATTTTACCTTTATATACTATCAGTTAGCCAGTTTTCTCCTTAATGCATGACTCTGAGAGTACTAATTCACCACTAGCAAAGCATGGGTGTTTTTAGAACTGAGTTTTGAGGTCTTCAGAGACAAAGTCTTGTAAACTTCCCAGATGCCAGCAGCAGGCCTGTGCAGATTCTGTCTTCCTTAAGGAGAGAGGGGTTGCCTGATGGCACTTTCTTGTTGAGAAATGCTCTTGCCTCTGACAGCCTCAGACACTGATGTGGAGAAAATATTACAAATATATAGGCATCATGTAAAATACAGATCATCAATTGAGCATTCACCTTTGTAAATATATTTTTATTTTATTTTTTCCTTTATTTTTACAGTTTTATTTTTCATATGTTTGAATACCACCTATATTATTACTTATTTTATATTTTTACTTAAATCTATTCTGATATTTAAAACAATTTTTTATTTTAAAGCTGTGGGGTGCAATTCAGGGTTAGGTATACAATGTCCATTATGCAGGTACCCTTGTTGATGAGGTGTGCTCTCTTTCTCCGGCAGATTCCCACTACTGCCAATCCTTTTCTTATAGTATGACTATAATTGTTCAAGGTCTGCTTATAAGTGAGAGCATGTGATACTCAGCTCTTCATTTCTGTGATACCACTCAGTATTATAGAATCTAAGTCCATCCAAGTTGTTTGAAGTTTATAATTTTGTCCTTTATAACTGTGTAATAGTCCATCGTGTATATGTACCACATTTTTTTTTTGTCTAGTCCTTTTTCGATTGACAGCATGATTGGCTCCATGTTTTTGCTGTTGTGAACAATGCAGCAATAAACAAACGTATGCAAGTATCTTTTGCATAGAGTGATCTGAGTTCCTCCGGGTATATTCCCAGTAGGGGAAATATATGGGAGGTGGACTTTTAGATCGTTTAGGAATTGCCAAACTATTTTCCACAGAGGTTGTATTAGTTTACACTCCCACCAACAGTGTAGAAGTGTTCGCCTTTCCCTGTGTCCTCCCCAGCGTCTGTTGTGTTTTGAGTTATTGATGATGGCCATCCTGACTGGACTTAGGTGGTATCTCAGTGTAGTTTTAATTTGCATTTATTTGATGAATAGTGAGGCTGAGCATTTTTTTTGGGTATCTGTTGACTGTCCGTATGTCTTCTTTTGAGAAGTATCTATTTATACCTTTTGCCTACTTTGTAATGGGGCTGTTTGTTTTTTTCTTTGAGTTCCTTGTAGATCCTAGATGTTAGGCCTTTATCAGACATAAAGTTGGCAAATATCTTTTCCCAGTCTGTGGGCTGTCTCCCTCCTTTCTTGATTTTTTTTTTTGACTTTGCAGAAGTTTGTCAGTTTGATGAGGTCCCACATGTCTATCTTAACTCTTATGACTTGGGCACTTCGAGTTTGGATCTGGAATTGGTTGCCCATTCCAATTTCCATAAGGGTGTTTCTAAGGTTCTTAAAGTTTGAGGTTTTATGTTTTGGTCTTTGATCCATTTAGAGTTGATTTTTGTGTATGGTGATAGGTAGGGGTCAGGATATAAAATAAATGTGCAAAGGACAGTTGCATTTCTATACACCAACAATAAACAATCAGAAACCCAAAAAAAAGCACAATCCCATTCATAATAACCACAAAAAAATCAAATACCTTGGCATCTTTCTAACCAGAGATGTGAAAGACCTTTACAACAAAAACTACAGAACAGTGCTCAAAGAAATCCAAGATGACACAAACAATTAGAAAAGTGTTCCATGCTCATGGATTGGAAGAATCAGCATTCTTAATCCTGCCTTCATTCTCACTTCACTCTGTCCTTTTATATTACGCTCTCTCAGCTTGGAAATAAGAAATTAGATCTTTGCTAGACCTACTATATCTTAGTATCCAAAGTATTAAAAAAAGGAAGACGAAAGAGTAATTGATAAAATAAAAGTTTTGGAATTCCTATGAAAAGGGTATGATTAAATAACTAGCTCTTCCTATGTCTGTATTTTGGGATAATAAGGCATGATTTTTGTCCTTTTAGTTACATCAAATATATTTTATATTGAAAACATCATGTATGAGAACAGATGAATTAATATATGCATTGAAAATCAAATGACTTCAGAGCTCAAAATGATCTTGGCAATATCTGGCCTAGTGTTTTTGAAACATAATTATTTATCACCAATTTATATTTCAATTAAGTAAAATTGGCTCCAAATGTATAAAATCTGTAAAATCTGAGCTACTATGGTTTCCACTGAAGGAGGCAGGAACTGTGTTGTCAAAGACATCATTCTGCTCCCTCACTATCCCTCTTCTCTGTCTCCAAGGTGAAGTTTAAAAAGCCTTCAAGAAAGTCTAAAATTCAAAGGAACACTTCCTACCCTCCACATGATGTGGAAGAATCTGTGGTCCAGTTTTATTAAATGATTTGCCAATGGCTAGTTGATAATAATAAGTACTTAAAGCTACCATACACTGAGCGATGAACATGGACCAGATGCTTTTCTAAGTACTTAGCAGAGTTGGAAGCATCTAATCTCTGTGTAAGGTCTATGATGTAGACCCGCTCGCTCATTATCCTTATTTTACAGGTAAGGAAACTGAAGCCAGAGAGCCTAAGTGGTTAGAAGCAAATCTAAGACTAGGCCTCAGGTTTCCTTAATCCTCAGGCCAACGCTCTTGCCACTCCACGATCCTGCCTCACAAAAATCACCTCCAGTAACTAGAACCACATTTTAGCACACAAGCTTACAATTCACTTTCAAAAAGTCTATTTTCATAGGTTTTTTTTCAGGGACTTAGCAAATCATTTTGAGACCAGAGAAGCTTAGGGCACTCCCACATTCCCCGAGGATTAACTCAAGTTTCAGCCTTTTTCAGTACCAGAGAGGTTGCCTCAGACTTGGCTACCACTGGGAACTTGGGAGGTGAAAAACAGAGGCATAGAGAGAACAATGGCAAAGAGAAAATCTGGAAAAGCCTTTCTAGTTTCCATGTGCAGAAATAGCATTTTGTACCGTCTGTGATAACTGGGAAGAATCTTGTCTTTTCTATTGTTTTAAAATTTCCACAGTGGAGGCAGAAAATAGCAGGCTGAGGCTTCCATCGAATTATTTGCCCCAATTCCTTGTAACAGTGATATGAGTTACCAATTAATCCTGTTACCAAGAGGTACCATGGCCTTACTTCCAAACAATACTCAGAGCACTCACTCATTGCTGTTAAAAAGTCAAAGCAAGTTGTGTATAGGCAATATTATACAGCACACTACAGTATAGTTGGCAGATTTTTGCTTAGCTGGAATCTAGGTATAAGCCTCTCCTAACAGCAGATCTTCTTGCTCTGCTTGCTACTTAAAGAGAAAGAGGAAAGAGGTAAGAAATATGTTTGGAGTGAGCACTTAGCCCTCAGACAATTTCCAATTTTTTTCTCAGGATCAGTTTTACTTCCCAATATTCTTCATCTGTAGCCTTGTGTGATGAGCATAAACACTGAGAACAATGTTTATGCCTTAACAAAGACACACTTTCCAGAGCCTTATTTGTCATGAGAGAATTTTAATGTTGAAAAAGCCTTAAAGGTACTGAGGTTCTGGTATCCAATGTGCCCTGGAATCTTTTTGCAATCCCACAGCAATGGGCATCTGGCCTCCCTGGGGTGTTCCAATCAGCCCAGACGAGAGGAATAGGGCACTTTAGAAAGATATGAGGCTTACCGAAGATTTGACTTACAAATAGGCATTTTGGTAAATGCCTTCTGAAACTGTTTTTCCTAAAAATAAGATGCTCATTTAGGTCATAAATAAAGGAGTTTCCCTCTACAGATGAATAAAAAATCATACAACAGAAACCTTGAAAAGTTCACATAAAAATAGGGTGTATCCAAAAGTTTATTTATTTAGTTACCATTTGAAGTCAATGATAACAAACCCAATTTCATTGTAAGAGGAAATTCAAATGGTATAAAAAAATGACTTTTTCTTTCCTTTTTTTTTTTTAAAATTTGATCTTGATCCACAATCCTATGTAACTGCCACATCTTCCATTATCATCTTTCTAGAATTATTCTACTCTTTTCTTCCTGGTCAGTGCCTGGAATATTTCAGTTCCTTAGGGATCTCTCTTAGTGCTGGTGCTGTGGATGAGACGTTGATTCTAGCTACTTTTCCCAGCATGCTAAAAGTCACTTAGCTCCATGTTAAAGTCTGTATCTCCCCACAAGTCTCTGTTCACATAAATATGTAACTGGTGATTATGTAGCATGCATTAGAATCACCCAGAGGACTTGTTAAAAACACAGCTTGTTGAATCTCACCTTCCTAAGTCTCTGATTCAGTAGATCTGTGGTGGAGCCCAAGAATTTGCATTTTTAGTATCTTTCCATGTGCTGCAGATGTTACTGGGTGAGCAACAACATTTTGAGAACAATTGTTCTAGAAAAAAAAATCCCTAGGATAATTGTACTCTGGTTAAAGATAGGGAGGCTGTGCAGAAGACGTTGCTCCATACTAGGCTGCTATGCCCAAATTCAGGAGATAATTGTGACGAGGTTGGGATGTTCCCATTTAATCTTCAAATTTCAAATAAAAGAATCAGATTCATTAAGGCATTTTCCCCCCTGCAAAGTCCATTCTTTCAGTCAGCTCTTGCTCCAGTTCTGCTGTGATGAGACTCTGCTGTTTTCTGTTTTAGCTACTTCTGCAGCTCTTTCAACCCTGGAAAAAATGAACAAAGATGATCATTTTATTCTCCACACTTACTCTTCATCCTTTGGACAGTCATCACAAGTATATTTTAGGGAGAAGGGGGAAAATATGTATTCTAGGAGAAATGCCTTGTATCAGACTGGCTCTATACTTAGGTTCCCATGGAAACAGGATTATATTAGTGATCTGCTTTTACTTAATGTAGTATTGAGGAGAAAATGCCTCTCTTTCATTATTCAAATGCTTTGCTTGTACTTTACCAAATTATAGGAAAGCATTTCCAATGCAAGCTTCTAAATAGTTTAAATTGGTTTACCACATTATACTCAGAAGAGAGTATTTTATTAAATGGACTGTAGCTGTTGTGACAATACATTGTTGGGCTTATTTTAACTTGTACTGTTGTTTTCATGAGCTACCAATGTTTAGTACTCAAAGATGCTAAGTCTTGAGGTAGTGTCTACTGTAGGAATTCCTAAAAACCACATGACTAATTTGCATATAGATATAGTCAAAGGGAAAAAACAACTTTTTCTCTTCTTATGTTGTATTTATAGCAACTTTGGTGGATAATGGTCAATATGAGCAATTATTTTTACCAGTTTCACAAAATGTGCTTTCCCCCCCCTAACTAACTTTAGGGCATTCTGTATTCTTTCCTGATTTAGTGAGATCATCATGACATGGCAATTCACTTTAGTTTCCATTAAGGATTCAATACCACAAATAATAACTAAATTCTTTGGGTTTGAGGATTATAAGCTTTCTTTAAAAGATCTGCCCATTTCATGGACAAGTAAGAGTCTGTTTCTTTTGAGAGATTAAGGTCTGTCTTTATGGTATGGTAATAAGGACTTCAAGAAAGCTGGTAAGACATTTTACTCATATTTTTGTCACTCTTACAGTTTCTAAGGCCATTATATGAATCCACTACTATCTGGAAATGAAACTACATTAAGTTAATTTAAACTGCAAATTACTTGATCAGCTGCCTCAGATGCATGAAAAGTCTGACTACAGGAGCACAGGACAGCGATAGTTTATAGGAAAACTGGTACTACCCAAGTTGGTGAGGTGAACACCAGGCTACAAAGAGTAGGTTCAGGAATGGTGAGCGCCCAGAGGGACAAGGCCACAAAGGAAACGTGGAGGACCTTTGAGGATTAGATTAATATACTGGGCAATGTTTCTACAGGCAGCTGCCAGCCTTGCATCTGTACTCATTCTATTTGTTGATCCTTCTTCAACATATTGTTTCAGAAATTCAGGGTTGCCAATTTTGGTTTGATCATTTCAAAAATAATCAGGGCTAAGATAACCCATTCTCTATTTTGATATTAATTTTCTAAGGATTATTTACCTGACCATATTGGACTGACAAATTCTGTCCTTTGCTCTCCTCTGCTCAGATTCCCCCTTTTATTTTCAGAAAGATGTTAGTCATGATTGTGAAGACGGAAGGTCTGAATTCATAATTTTTCAGGCATCTGGTTTGATAATTTAGACCCCATTTCTTCCTAGGATGCTTGCTCAACTGCTGCAATGTGGTGTCCCATGAGGCCCTCTGGCTTCTCCAGCTGTGCTCCCTGGAGCAACAGCATTGATATCACCTGGGAGCTTGTTAGAAACGCAGAATCTCAGACTCCCTCAGACCCATGGAATCACAATCTGCATGTTAGCAAGATGTCCAGATTACTTGTGTTCATGTTAAAGTTTGGCGGCTATTGTTAAAGAATGCTGGCATTGAAGCAATTTACTCAACTTCTGGTTTTAGTTCTGTCACTATCTCGTTGTGTGACTCTGTCCCACTCAGCTTAACTTTCCAGAGTGTGTTCCATGGATCTTTATTTAGATTTAGCTGTGATTACTCGGAGACTGAGTGGTAAGGCCAGGGGCTCCCATCTGAGCAACTTCACTTTTATTAGTTTAATCTACTAGGCTTTAACATAAGGGATTGTTTGAAGAGAATCTTTGTCTATGAAAGAGATTTAATACTCAACGTCCCTGAGGAGTCCTAAAGTCACTTTCAGAGCTGCATTTAAAGAAAAAAGAATTATAACATCACTTCTTGATAATAACTTCTTTCTTTTAAAAAATGTTATATACACATGCCAGGCTTACATTTGTTGAGTACTGAGGCTGACTGATAGTTTAGCCAACTTCAGGTTTCATGATCAGAATGAAGAAACTACACCTGCCACTAAATGTTCCACTTTTTTCCTCAAGCTTAGTCATATATTATCCAAGCCTCTCCCTATATGACACTACAGGAGGCTGTTTATGAGATCTCATTTACTATCTTTTATTTAATTATTTAATCAATGTTGGTAGTTTGGGAGCATAATGGCATTCAGCCAGTATATCAATGTATACCCAGTGCCATTCACTTTGATCTATATTGGGAATTGATCTATAAAGGGTATTGCATTTAGAGGTCTGAAATATCCAGTGATAGTCTACATCTGGCAAAGCAATTTCCAGTCCTGCACACTTTTGTAACCCAAAGAAGACCAAGCTTCCCGGTTCATGTTCAGATAACAGCCTCTGCAACTGAGTTCCTGATCAGAACCATAGTCATAGTTCCAGAACAGAATTGCTTGCATTTTATAGGGAAATAGGATATGTTACTAGCCCAGGTCTAATGTGGTTCCTTCCTTCCTCAAAACAGCAGCAGCAAATTTTCTTCCCAGATCCATAGTGTGGAGCTATCATCTACCTTTTATATTTTCCATCCACGTAGTTACACTGGACTATTACTTATTTATAAGTTTATTAGCTTTAGATGGCATATTTTCTCCAAAGAACTCAAGCTCTTGAAGGATTTTTTTTAGACATCTACAAAATATATCCTTACTAATTCACCTATGGGATTTACATAAAATTATTTTGCATTTTTCTGCATGTATTGTGGTGGGGTCGTTATAAAAATACTCCATCTTTAATTCTTTCCAATGGCACATACATTACCCTTTCAAAATGCAACAAGCAAGAAAAAAAAAGAAGAAAAATCTACTGAAACAACTGACCAATGTTCTTTCCTTAGAAAATCAATCTCATCAGTAGTTTATAAAATTCAATTTCCCTGGTCAGGAACCAAGCAGATAATCATCCCTTAATAATATTTATGATGATAGAAATGCAGAGTAAATAAAATTAGTCTCCAAAACTATCATCAAATTCCTTAACACTTTTTTGTTTGTCTCAAGAGGATTTATGAAGTAATAGTGTGCTATTTTTCCATTTATATTTCAGCCAACACACACAGAAGGCACTCAATATATAGTTGGTGAATAAATAAAGTAAAATACAGATGATCCCTAATTTGAACTTAATGCATTCCTAGAGACTGCTTCATAAAGGAGATTGCCTAAAGGTAAAACACTGGATGCAAAAATGCTTCTGTTTTTGTCTGTAGAAATTACTGACCATTGACAGCAGATTTAAAAAGGTCAAAAGTAAAGATAGCTCTTCATTAGGTAATGACATATGAATGGAATGGTAAGAGAGCAGCACCATGACTATGTATAGAAAGTGGAAATCTAGTAAAAGAATAAAGAACACTAACCTTGCTTCTCTTTTTGAAAGTGTGTAATGATAAGAAAAATAAGAAAAGAATCTACATCTTCTCTATTGTAGTTTGCCAAACCAATCTGTTCTTCTCTTGATCTGGAAAGGTATTAGGGATCCTCTGAATCTGCTTCTCAGAGTCAGTTGAAGAGAAAAACGACGACTGCCAATCATGGAAGAGAGAATGTGTGAGATACGGGCTTGCTGAGAAGCAAGCTGATCCAAAGGGTATAATGAAGCCTTAGAGAAGCGAACACACCATAGAAAATGAGACTGATTTACTTTAGCAGTGTTCCAAGATAATATATATATGTGGAAACGGATAGTTTCTCCAGATCACACTTTGCCCACACTTTTCCCCAATCTTGGGCAGACTACTGGTCTGGACAGAAGTTTCCTCATTTCATCAAGCACTGTGAGCGGAAGACCTCACAAAAGATCTATAGATGAGAAGAATATAGAAAACAAAAAGGAATATTTGATAACATATCAGAAAAAGAACTAAAGCAGAAAATGAATAAAAATATAGTCTTTATGTTTTAAAATACAGTGAATGTAAACTAGTTGCAAAAGGGTATCAGATGAATAAAATATATCAAATCTCTGTCTCTCACATACATATGCACGCACAAGCACACATATTGCATTGACAAGAAAAGCAGGTAGAAAGATCATATGAAGGAAATTAAGTGGAAGAATAATAAAGTCATCCAAAAATGTGACCAGTAGAAACCTAAAGATTAAAGTAAGAAAACACTGAAAATCGCATCCATGGCCTAGAAGAAAGGCTGGAGATAATCACAGAAAATGAAATAGAAACCAAAAAAATCAGAGAGAAAAGTGATTAGATAAAATGATACAGATGAGGAAATCTGATATAGGAGATATAAAGACTTTTCTCAAGTCTCAACTCCTCCATGAAACTTACTTGGCCCACCTATTTATAAGACTACTTCCTCCTATGTACTCACAATCTTTCAATCTTTTTTACCCTGTGCTGTTTTACCCCTCAGCAATTATCTTCTTCTAACATAAGACACATAAGCTGTTTATTATACTTATTGCTTACTGTGTTTCTCCCCACTAGAATGTAAACTCTATAAGGGGAGGGATTTTGTCCATTTTGGTCATGTTTTTATTCCAAGTGCCCAAAATAGCACCATGCCATAGTTAAGTATTCAGTACTGACTAAGTGAATGGAATGCTCACCCTACTTGTTGGATCTTTGCCCTAAGGTTGTGTTTCTCAGTTATAGCTTATGATGTCAACTCTCTGCTGTATTTTTTTAAAAATATACCAGTCTCCCCCCTACACACACACACACACACACACACACACACACACACACACACACACACATGACAGAAAGTGTCTATGGATATCTAGGCAGAAAAAGCAAACTGGTCTAAATTTCTTTATGGCAGAGTTAAATGCCAGAACAGAGAAATATTGTATAATGATAGAAATTATTATCCAAGGTTTTTATACTCAGTCAAGCTATTCTTAATGATAAAGTTTCTACACTCAAATGTCAAGAATTATAATACCTCATCTTCAAAAAGTTAAAAATTAAAACAAAACAAAAACAATCAATGAAAAACTCAACTATAAGAGATTAATTAAATAAAGAACTCTGGGTTAGAGAACTTGTTGAATTGGTATTGAATTTATTTATACTTACAGCTGGGGCTAAAAGCAACTCCTGGAAATTATGATTATAGGAGCAAAAAAATATAAATGTATTATTGCATCTGAAATTATGCTACAATTTTCAATAATTATATAATCATCAGCAATTGGGAAAAACAGTGATGTTGGTAGATACTCTAACAAGATGGTTCTATCTTGTAAAACTAGACATGGCTCTTCTTTGTGTCAATACAATAAACACTCACCTACAAGGTATGATGTCTGTTAAAGCAGGTATGTTACAGAAGAAGAGAGTTTGGGGAAAAATAAAATCTCTGATTTTTGGTCTTTTGAGGTTGTCTTAGGTTGTGTGCTCTAGAAACTGATCCTGAAACAAGAATTTGGGTGCTCATGATTTATTGAGTGAATGCGCTTAAGAAAAAGGATTTGGGTAAACAAAATGGGGATAATGTTAAGTGAAGATGTGGTCTCAACTTGAGTCCAGCTTCAATCTGATCCTATAGAAAGTTCTGAAACACAGTGCTGGGCTTCCTTTGAAATAAGGGACTGGACATTGTTCTGTTATGTCAGTCACTGGCTACAGGCTGCCCAATAAAAGGAAGGATAAATAAAGGCATAACTCTAAAGCTAGATGACTCTAGTTCCAGAGTGGGTAAGTGTCTGAAAAGGTGGATAGCTTGGGGGCATTAGCAGCCAACACTCAGGCAGTGAAGACTGGGTGCATCAGTCTGATACAGGGAATCTGGGCAGGGTCACAACAGTGTCACATACAGTGTATTAATATCTGTACTTGATGATAGCTTTTCCTGTCACTAAGTAGTCCTTCATTGTTCTTTATTATGGCTTTTAGATGCCAGTTTTCAGCACCTAGATGCATTTCTCCAAGAGAAGGAGAAGAAAGGGCCTTTAAACAGAGAAGAGGAAGAATGGAGAGGTTACTTTTTTTTAGAAGAAGAAAGTATGTCAGGGAGTTTTGTGGAAATTGTTTCAGCATCAAGCAGTTATCCATGTTGCCAGATGTAGAGACAAGTCTCATATGTCAGTTTTTTAAGCTATAAAGAATTGCCTGGTGTCTCCAGACATTCTGTCCACCTCTCCCCCTCTACCTACTCAATCCACCCCCCTCTTCTCTCTACCCACCCTAATGGTCTGTCTCACATGAGATGGCACATCTCGAATGTCAGTCTGAGAACTTTTAAGCCCCAAGAACAGAAGGTGAGAAATAGGGGCACTTTGAGGGTAACGTTGATATAAAAAGATAACATTGTCTCTGATTAAGATGAGACTAGAAAGAACCAATTTGAGATTGCCCTCTATAACACATACCAAGGAGCACCAAGTCTCTAGAGTGTGCCATTTTGCCAGCTTATTTTACCATGGGACCATTGTTTGCTGACTATCCCATGACAGTGGCATTCTATAAATCTGTTCTTTATCAAATGTTGATTTTAGCAGTGAGACCCAGTGCTATTCAAAAAATGTAGATGAAGATGATATTTGTGCTTTGTCTTGAGAGCAAAAAAGAAATTTGGAAAATGGATTAGAGAGGGAAGAAAATGTCAGGTAGGCATGGGATTTTAGGAATCTAAGTAAAAATATTAAATACTTGAACCAATATTCTAGTCAACGCAGGATCCCCTATTCCTGATGAAAGAACCCCTGATATGTCTCTCTCCATGAATCAGCTAATATAAACCAATATATGGATGTTTTCCTGGTAGTCAGAATTATCTCTGAGAATTACATCCATGATGTTAGCTTAGCCCTACTCTTTGAAGCTATGCAGAACAGATTATTCACTCAACAAAAGGATGTATACGCCAAATGCTGTCTTACAAGTGGGAATATAAACATGAAGAAGATATGGTACCAGCTCTCAAGGAACTTAAAAACTAGTGAAAAGAAAAAAAACCAAACATTAAAGTTTTGTTTCAATAAATGACAGCAAAGGAAATCTGTAGGCAATTTAGAGAAAGAAGTAAATAACTGTCCAGGTATTATAAGAGAATTCTTGGTGCCTTCAGGAAACAAACCTTCCAACATTCAATGGAGGAATCAAGTTCATCCTACTTCTACCCCCTGATTGTTTGTTTTTTGAATCTTCCCCAGTTCTTCAGCTCGTTCTCATATTACTTCTAAATTCCTTTGACTCTTATTCCTTCTTCTTCTTTTTTTTTTTTTTTTGAGTTGTAGTCTCACTCTGTCACCCAGACTGGAGTGTAGTGGCTGCTCCCAGTCATTGCAGCCTCGACCCGCTGGGCTCCAGTGATCCTTCCACCTCATCCTTCCAAGTAGCTGGAACTATAGGCGCAAGCTACTGCGCCCAGCTAATTTTTTTTTTATTTTTATTTATTGTAGAGATGAAGTCTCACCAAGTTGTCCAGGCGGGTCTCGAACCCGCGGGCTCAGGCAATCCATTCACCTCAACCTCCCAAAGCACGGGATTACAGTCTGAGTCACTGAGCCTGGCTTCTTATTCCTTCTTCTTCTGGAGATTTTGTACTTTTCCAACTTTTATTTTTCGACATGGCCTTCTCGAATTGCCCATTGCTTCAGATGTGGTGTTGACAAATGCAGAATTTAGCAGTCCTCTAGAAAGGGGCAATGTACTCAACATGTGTGTGAAAAGCTTGCCAGTATATTATCAATATCTACCTCACCTTTTAATTTCTTCCTTATAGGTTTAACTTACTTTTTAGGCCTTCAGAAACTTCATCTTGTCTTTATACTACACAAGAAAAAAAAAAGAATTTGTCAAACTTATGTACATAGATGTTATTGCATTAATATAAGAATGTTACCATTGCAAAAATGTATTTTGGGAAAATGGCAATTCCTAACCCAAGGAAAAATCCTTTAAGGGAGAGATTTTAGGCATCTTCTTAGAATAAACATATCTTGTAAAAGGCCTTTTTAGGACCCTTGAGTCACACTATATATTTGCTGCCTTCACATGTGGCCAAGTCCTAATAAAAATATTGAAGGAAAGCATGTGTTAAAAGTTTAATATAATAATGACATCTAATATTATTGGATACTATATATAAGCATTGACCTAAGCAATTTTACATGTATTATCATCATGTAATTCCAACAACAACTCTATGAGATATATATTATCTTCATTTTACGGATTAGAAAACTGAGACTCAGAGGTGTTACAGATTGTTTAAGGCTAAGTGAAAGAGGTATATTTGCAGACTAAGAATCTTGGATTCCAATTTTGATTTTATCACTTACTGACTGATATTTCGACATGTCAAGTTACTACATGCAACCTCCCTTTCTCACTTGCACAATGAGGGAAGGTGACTAAACCTTTTCTTGGGTCTGTTCTAGCTGCACGGTTTCATGCTTATCTCCATGAAATTGTCTTTATTTAGCAAATAGTCAAATCTGAGAAAAAGGTAAATTAATTTGTCTTTCTAGAAGTCTTTAGGAAGTCACTGCCGTCACTCCCATCTTCACCCCAGGGCAGCTGTGACATTACAACCACCTTTCCTACACATGACAGTACAGGGCACTACAAGAAGTTGTGCTTCCAGAGGAGACACTGGCTAAGGGATCAGTCTATGTGCCACTATGTTTCTACCTTAACAGTGAAGCATGACTCCACATTTCCCTCCCTGTATTCTTTCTGACTCTTATATAATAGCAGTTTTTTCCCAGATGTCTCCCTCTGTTTAGGCATGAACAAGGTGCTGAAAAGCATGAGAAATATGAGCATGATACAAGGAAATCGATAAGGTTAGGAATCTTCACACGTTTAACTTAATCAAGCCTGACACTGAAAACAAAGTCATATTTTATTGCTAGAAAGAAATGCTCTTTGGCAAACTGTGATAGTAATCTGATTGTGAACCACGCTTATTCATCATTTCTGGGGTACTTGCTGCTGTGCCAGCCTAGGGGACAGCTGACCTAAAAGGCCTGAAGTTGTATTCCCTAACATCAGTCATATTGTTGCACACAATCACAGTGCAAAAGTAGCTTACATTAGTCAATCAGAAAATATGGGTTCCTTCTTGTTTTCTTTCCTGTTTTCATTGATAATTGAGGGAAATATTGTGCAATGGTAGTCAAGAGGATAAAATTTCCTTACACTTTTGTGTTACCTTGCTTCCCATTTCACAATCTTTATTTTCTTTCCTAGAGTTGGGGAAAGATCAGAAATTATAAAACAATCTGAAAATAATAATCTAAAATATACCGTATCCCATGGAAAACACCATCATGTACTGTCTTAGGCTGTTCTGGAAGTTATAACAACAATAACAGAAAAAACCATTGACAGGGTAGCTTAAACAATAAATAGTTATTTCTCATAGTTCTGGAGGCTGTGAAGTTCAAGATCAAGGTATGACAGAGTCAATGCCTGGTAAGAACCATTTCCTGGTTCACAGAGGGCTGTCTTCTTGCTGCATCCTCACATGGTTGAAGAAATGAGGGAGCTCTCTGGGATCTCTTTTATAAGGGCACTAATTCCATCCATGAAGGCTCCATCTTCATGACCTAATTAACTCCCCCAAACCAATCTCCTAACATCATCATCTTGATAAGTATTTCAACATAGGAATTTGTGGGGTTTGAGAGACACAAATATGAAGTTCATCACATGTGCATTTAGGTTTCAGAGATGAATGGATATTATTTTCAAGTAGGTATACCAATGCAGTTATCTTCCCCAAACTTCACCTTTTCTGTAATGCCCTCTCTTGGATGCCGTGTCATTTGCCCACCCTTTAAATGTTTCCTCCAGGACATGGTACACAAACTGCATTCACCTTTTCCTACTTTAACTTTGAGAATCCTTTTCAGAGCTGCCTTTGGACTCTGTGTGGTTACCTCTATCATAGCTCTTATCACCTGGAATGAGATATAATTATGGTTGAGATCAATCTTTAGACAAGAGTTTATTGATTGTCTACTCCATGATAGTCTGTGTAAAATATAAGATCACTAAATCTTGCATGTATTTCTTTTCAGCCAAGTCATTTTTCATGAATGCATATTTTCTCTCAATAAACAAACAAAAATGGATTTCCCTAAAGCTCAGAATCCTTATAGATCAGGGCAAATGAGCAACCCATGTTCCACCGATACAAGTTTTTCAAAATCTTAGTCCAAATGGAACTATTCCCTAATGCTCTGCATTGCTAGTTATCATCTAGTGTGATAGATCTGGTTTCCTCAGTCACGGGTTGTCAGTTTGTTCCCTGAATTATGAATAAGAACTTGGTGTACCTGGCTTTATGGTGCTGACATTACAGCCACACAGAGAAACAAGGACTTTTGATTCTGGGATAAGAGGAGTTGGAAAGATGCTAGCAGAAATTCTGGACAGATACAGGATGTCCTTGTTACAGGGCCAACAATTATAAACTACAGTCATGTGCTGCTTAATACTGGGGACACATTCTCAGACATGTGTCATTTGGTGATTTGTGTGAACATCATGGAATCTACTTATACAGACCTAGATGGAATAACCTACATACCCAAACTATATGGCATAGCCAATTGTTCCTGAGCTACAAATCTGTGCTGAATACTGTAGGCAACTGCAACACAGTAGTATTTGTGTATCTGGACATTAAACATGTACAGTAAAAGTACAGTATTATATTATGGAACCATTATTGTATGTGTGATCTGTCATTGACCAAAACATCTTCATGTGATGCATGAAGGCTCCATACTCATGACCTAATTAACACCCCAAAACCCACCTCCTAACATCATCACTGTGATAAGGATTTCAACATAGGAGTTTGTCGGGGTTGAGGGACACAAACATGGAGCTCATCACATGTGATGAAGGGAGAATCAAGTGTTGATGCAACATGGGATTATATCAGGGATGTCTTTGAAGGTGAAGAAAGGAGGAACAAATCTAGCACAATTACTCCCCTCTTCATCCCAGACCCCTGTGATATTTCAGCCATCTTCCTTACACATGGCAACACAGGACACTAGAAGAAGTTGTGATTCCAGAGCAGCCACTGGCTAAGAGATCAGTCTGTGTGCCACAGCTCTCCTATGAAATAAAAGCCAAGGGATATAGCAGGCAATGGAAGAGGATTAGTGTTAAAGCCTAGTAGTCAACCAGAAGTGCTTGGGACTCTATCTCCAGACAAGATACCTTAGACAATCAACTTTCAATCACTTTGTGGGATGTGAGTGCTGTTGCCGTAAGGTCTAGCTGCTCTATCCCTTGTTCTAGGTGGTAGATCAGGCTGCCTAGTCATAGCTGGATGCTTAATTCAAACTTTAGGATGACAGTCAGGGTAGGTAACGCATTATACATCCATGTCCTCACCTCTAGAAGCCCATGTAACTGACACTCTGGATTTGTGGGACGGTTGGTTAGGATCGGGGGCTGTACCAGACGAAATCACAGCATGTTGATGGTCTATATAAATTTGAGATTACCAAAATGTTATTCAACATTCATACTAGATGGTCTCAAACACACTTCAAATTTAATATGTCCCAAGCTGAAATCACCTCTAAACATCACTACATTTTCCTTTTCCTCTAATCTTTCTTTTCAATTTTTGCAAAGAATACCAGTATCTATCTCATCATTGCACCAGACAGAATCTGAGGAAGAATCCTCATTCCCTCCACCTTTCTCATCCCCACAAGCAATTCATCATCAAGACCTGTTAATTTTGCCTCCAAACTTCTATTCATCTTTAAATGCGAACAACTAGAGGAGTGGGATCATCATTTGGGCTTGTCACTCTATGTTTGCACCCCTTTCCTTATATCCATTCCTTGTCCTTGTCTGCCTGGACCTTGACTTATGCCCTCCAGGTGAGTCTGGCTGAGAAGGTACTGGCAGGAGATGGGTGTTAGAAAGGGACAAGCTCAGAATATTTATCTCCATCCCCTGCTCTGTCAGCTGGCCTGGGTACGACTGCTCTCACTTTTTCAAGCTCTGGGAAACTGCCAACGGTTCATTTTCCTTTTTGGCTCCTGAATTTTGCTCGTATTCATGCGAGTGACTCCTTTGCTACATTTTCTTCAGCAAATCACCTCATTCTCTGAAGAACACTGAAGGAACCACTACTTCTCCCACACTCACTTTGCCCACTTCAAACCACTCTCCATTTACAGTGATTTTTTTAAAATGCAAATTTGACTGTCACTTTCCACATTAAAGTTTTTCTAAGGCTTCTCATTGATCTTAAGGCAGTCAGAAATTGCTCTAATGTGGCACCGTATGATCTGGCTTTTGTCTACTGCCGGAGACCAACTCCAGCCGGGTTCAGGGTATCCCAAAGGTGGAGACGGCGTCGGCGATTGGGGGGAAGAAGAAAGAGAGAAAGAGAGAGAGAGAGAGAGAGAGAGAGAGAGAGAGAGAGAGAGAGAGAGAGAGAAAGAGACTGGACCCCAGTCTAGTGCAGGGTGACCTCACCAGGCCGGGGGTCCAGGATCCTCCCAAGGTGAGGCTGGCCCAATTGCTGCCAGTGATGAAGGGTGGCAGAACCTTCCAGTGGCTTCATGATCTGCAGCTTCTTGGGCAGGTAGGAATGACTGCTGAAGGACATGCCAGAGAAGCCGGTGAACTCAGAGAAGTGGGAGTGCGTGCCCAGGGACATGATGCTCTCGGTGGGCGTGAGGTAGCCGCACAGCTCGCCCTTCTCTGCCAGCTCCCAGAGCTTCCTCTCCTGCTCCTCCTCGAAGAACTGCCTCTCAGAGAGGTAGTTCTCCTGGTGGAGGGACAGCCTCCTCGGCGCCGTCTCCAAGTCGTGGGTGCCCGGGGTGCCCGGCGTCCCCGGCTTCTTACTCCGCTAGTCATTCCCCAGGTCAACTGCTTCTGTTTCTAGAATGATGCTGTTGGTCTTGTTGTCGAGGACAAAGTTCCCAATGTCGCTGCCATAGAAGCTGAACCCGGGGGTGCTGACGCAGCTGGACAGAAGGGAGTTCCTGGCCGAGGACTGGTTGGAACCAGGGATGTTCATGGGGGAAGGGGTCAGAGACCTCTGCTTGACCACCTGGTTGATGTTTCTCACCTTCTCAAAGACACGCTTCTGGTGCGTGATGTCTGGAGACTCAGGCTCTTCCAACTGCAGCTCCTGGTGCATCGTAGTGGTCTCGGGGTCAACGGCCCTTCCTGATCCCTAACGCTCAGTGGGCCTCCGTGGCCAGCTCCCAATAGTCTACATCTCCATTGTCATTTCTTGTCACAATTATTGGGCTCCAGCCATGCTGCTCTTTGTTAGCTCCTTGAAATTGCTACCAGATCTCCAGCTTTGAAGGTCTTCTGGAATCCTCTCTTCAGAGCTTCCTCACTCCTTTCCTGCCCTCTTCCAACCCTAGACTGCAGTTTTGTTTTTTGTTTTTTTTGAATTGGAGTCTCACTCTGTCACCCAGACTGGAGTGAAGTGGCCGCTCCACCGCAGCCTCGACCTGCTGGGCTCCTGCGATCCTTCTGCCTCAGCCTTCCAAGTAGCTGGAACTACAGGTGCGTGCTACCATGCCTGGCTAATTTTTGACTTATTGTAGAGAAGTCTTGCCAAGTTGCCCAGGAGGGTCTCGAACCCACGGACTCAGGCAATCCACTCACCTCAACCTCCCAAAGCACTGGTATTACAGGCTGAGCCACTGAGTCGGGCTTAGACTGCAGTTTTATGTGGAACATTCCTTTCTTAGAGGAAACTTTTCTGGACACTTCTCTACATTTCTGCCACAGGACTATGGTCCTCCAGTTAATATGTTCTGATAGTGCCCTATTTATTTGCTTCAAAACATTTGCTATGAGTATAATGGCATATAACTGTTTTATTAATAGAAAATAAATTTGAGTGTGTGTATGTGTGTGTGGAGAGGTGTTCCATATTCTGTTTTTTATTTTATCTGTAATGTTTTGCATACTTCATGGCACATGATTACCACTTTATAAATATTTATTGGATAAATAATAAAAAGTATCACTAGCTAAAGTCAACCAGGATAACAAAAATAAAAATAAAATAAAAGATATTTGAATGAGGCAGCAACAACAGGGAAAGTAGACTTCCATGATTATTATCTAAATGTGAGTTCAACTGAAAAGTGACTTGAGGAGTTTGGGAATAAACATAACCCATAGTCAGAGAAGTGGACTCATTCAAAAACATTTAGTTGCTCTCAGGTCAATGGTAGGTCTCAGATTCCATTTTTCATGAACATCCACAATAAAACCTCAGAGCACAAACCAATAACTCAACTACTCAAATGCCTTCCAGGGTTCCTTCTAAGTTGCTCTGCTGAACTGAGCTCATCATTTTCATATAATGATCACAGCAGAAACATCTATGGAAGGTCTGTTTTAATAAGATGGTTAGAAAAAGAAAAAAAAATAGGAAAATAATTATAATATTAATTCTAAGTTTTATCATATTTATGTAACAAGAAAAATATTCCTTTTGATCATCAAGTTTGGATATATGGTGACCAAAGCACTGGCAGTCTGTGAGAGCTCCTGGGAAATCTATATTATACCTTTTTACATTATGTGGATATCTATTCCAGATTAATTTACTTATGTCAACCAACACATGACAAAGACATAATTTAATTAAAACCTCATTAGAGGAACTCTCTTCAAGCAATATTTCTGGTAGGCAGGGAAAAAAGATGGCCCACAGGGGACAGCACAAGTTCAGCTGCAGCATTAGGTGAGGACACATTTGCCCCTTGGACTGAAATGCCTCTTCCTCAAACATGCATTCAGTCATTCCACTTATTGAGCTACTACTTTATTTGTAGAATAGTACTTATAATTGGACTTTTTAAAAAAGAGTAAGTAATTTGTGTTACTTGGAAGGACAGGACAAACACACCCTACTTTCCTTCCGATAGGAGTTATGGAAGCCTTTCCTAAATATTCCTGTCTTTAGGAATCTCTCTGAAGACTTCTAAAAGGTTCTGCTTATGTCACCCATAACCGCTTCCTTGATGATGGTGATTAGAAAAGTATTTATCATATTATGTAAAATAGAAGAAAATAGATATTCATGAAGGATCAGCTGGACCTAAAAGCAAAAAGCTATTAAAAAAATAGATGATGTTTAGTTTTACCTTTATAGATCTTATGTGTTACTATAATGATTAATTTTGTATGTCAATTTAACTAGACTAAGAAATGCTCATAAAGCTGGTAAAACATTATTTTGGAGTGTGTCTGTGAGGGTGTTTCTGAAAGAGATTATCATTTTTATTGGTAGACTGAGTCAAGAAGACTGTTCTCACGAATGTGGATGGGCATGATCCAACTCATTGAAGGAGCAAGTAGATCAAAAAGACAGAGGAGAGGAGAATTTTCTCTCTGTTTAAGACATCCATCTTCTCCTGCTCTTGGGCATGGGTGCTTCTGGTTCTCGAATTTTTAGACAAAAGACTAAAATTTACACATCAGCCCCCTCAAATCTCAGGCCTTTGAACTCAGACCGAATTACACCACAAACTTTCCTAGTTCTCCAGCTTGCTCTCAGAGAACAGATTGTGAAGTTTCTTAGACTCCATAACTGCATGAGCCAATTCCCATAATAAATCTCCTTATATATATATATCTATATCTATGTATGTAATATCTATGTATATATATTGCCTATTGGTTCTGTTTCTCTTGAGAACCCTGATGAAAAAGTTATAAGATAGAAGAGTGTATAAAACATATGCACAGCTTATAAATCATATAGCAAACCTATCTGCACATTTTGGGGGCCCCTTGAGAAATCTATGGTGTAACTTGTGTTGGTTTCTTTGATGTTAAGCTTCCACCTATCCAGCAAATATTTATTGATTTCTATTAAATGATGAACACTATCATGCCTCCAAGACAATTATTTTTGGTACCATTTAGATACATCTTTCATATTTAATTTAAGATGGTCAAGTCTTCTAGCTCTAAAAGTACTGGCAAATAATGATAATTAGCTAAATTTGGGGAAAGAGGTCAATTCTCTACCTCTTAATTTTCTTTATTTCCCAGTAGCTTCCCCCTAGGTCTTGCACTAGAATTTGAGTTAGGACAAATTCAAATGTTCTCTAAAGTAATCAATCATACTGCACACCCAAATAATATACTTTTTATTTCTCAAATCCTAGAATAATTATAAAACCAGAAAATTTTCTTTAACTACATCTATCTTACCAGCCCCACATCCCAGCATTCACCAAATGTACATGATTTGACCTCCTGAGTATCTCCTACATTTGTTCCTTCCATAATTTCTCAACTGCACACTTCTCACTCCTCAAAACCATCTACTTCATTGCTGTCAGACAGATTTTTCTGAAACACAAATATGACCTTGTCACTTTTTTTAAACTTCCAAATAAATCCTTACTGCTTTAATAAAGTCTAAACTTCAAGAAGCACCTCAAAGATGGCCTTTCTGCATGGTCTCTTCAACCTCATCTTTCCACATGGCCTTCCTGGACGTAGCACTTCAGTAAGACCATATGCATTTGTGCACAGCCATGGGAGACTCCAAGTGATTTCATACTGCTGTGTCCTTACACAGCTCACTTCGCTTGGAGCACACTTCTTGCCCTTCTTCTGGTGACATCCTTCAAAACCAGGTTGGGCATCTCTAGGAACCTCTCACCAACCCTCCCAAGGTTGGGCTCAGAGTTCCTTCTCCATAGTTCTAGGGTACACTGTATCATTCTGTTGTACCAACATGTATTAACATGAATTGTCTGAGCTCCCATTCCCCATTCAAACTGTCCCATATTTTTATCCCTCATGTCCTGCATACTGTCTGACACATTGTAGAATGTTTCCCGGTGTGAGAATATTGAAACTGAGGGCTGCCAACAGATGGATCTTGTCCCTCAGGGGAATATTTTACCTACTTTCATAATTATTTGAGCCATTTTGACTTAAAATTCACTCACTGGTCTGGGATTGAGGTAATGTTGGTCTATTCCTAATGATCTGTTTAATCTCTCTTGGTCTAAGTTATGCCATTTTAACAATTATTCACTTAAATTTTCATAATTCAAATTTTCTTTCTTAAAATCTTTCTGTCCTTTTCTGTCACTTGTCCTCAATACTTTCCTTCATAGTGTCTTCAATTAAAATTTGCTGTTAGCAAGCTCTCAATAAGTGCACCCAAGATTTTAGATAATTATTTCAAATACACTCCCAAACATGTTTGCAATACTAGAGAAGACTCTCTAAAAGTCTCATAACCCCAAAGATTGGCACTTCCTAAGAAAAGGGGATTTTATAGTGCTCATTAGGTCTATTGAATGGTATTCCCTCACTACCTAAATAACCTCATAGTATGTCTTCAGTGTGTGTGAGTATGTTACAGAATATGGCTTCCACTTCTTTTGCTTTTTCACAAATTTTATTTTGGCCTATGCCCCTGGGCATGACAGTTGGGTAAAAACAGTCAGCCAGACAACCATAAGATCTGAGAGATAGGTATTTACTTTAGTAAATTTTTTCAGAGAATAGTAAGCACCTAGGAGGGTAAACCTATTACAGAGATGAAGCAGTTAGGATCTCTCAGGAGGACAGGAAAAAGACAACATGCAGAAAGACACACACACACACACACACACACACACACAGTTGTTCCTGTGTATGTAAGGAAAATCATCTTTGTGGAAATAGGTTGTTTACATCTACAAGTCAGCAAACTCCCTTCACAACCACATCATGCATCAAATGGAGAAAGGAGACCATTTTTTTTTCTTTTTTTCTTTTGGTCCCTGATGTGCACAAAGAACATCTCCTGAGATGCATCATCTTGGAGCAGGAAAGATCATAATAGCAATAATAACAACAGTGCATCAATGGTTCTCAAATGCATCTGTGGGGCAGAGTATGTCTTTCAAAGGACATTCACTTCTATTCCATCTTGTTTGATCATTATGAAAACCCCAGGGAATAGACAAGGTGGGTATTATTATCACTATTTCACACATGAAGATACTGAACTGTGGATAATGTGGAATTATTTGTCTAGACTCACAGAGCTAGGTAGTGGCAGCTTTGGAGCCACAGCCCAGTTTTTCTCAGCATTGCTGTCACATAAATGGATTATATGCCCTGCCTACACACGGAAATGCCCAAGACACAGAGAAAGCCCAAACCTCCCTTTTATTTGGAAGTCCAGACCACTGGCTCCAGAGATTTGCAGATTTGCATGGAAATTCTGATGCCAACAGGAAAATTCCTTAACTTAACACTGTTTGATTAATACCTGTGGTCATCTTAGTCAGAAGAATTGATGTTTTTATTTTCCCTGGTTAGCTGCTGGGTTTGTAAATCTCCAGAGAAATTAGGGATTTGTTCAGTGGCCCTGAAAGAATTCTAAATTGTTTAACTTTCTTTATGTAAAGAAAAGCAAAATGGAATATTAGGGGCCTGGCTCTTTGGTTTCTATTGACCTGGTATCCAAGGACTTTGCTTACTCTGCTTGACGAACAGAGAAGAAGAAAGGAACAGTGTTATCATGCCTTTCCAGCTAGCACAGACTCCCCTGCATTTCTTATCCTCAGAATCCCATGTTGTTAGAGCTTTGGAGATCTACTACAAATCCCTCATTCAACAGAGGAGGGGATTGAGACTCAGAGCTGAAGTGGCCACCCAGTGTCCAGAGAGCTAGTTAACCAAATTAGGAGTAGAATAAAAATAAGCCAATATAACTAGTTTCTAGCTATCATTTTCTTAGCATCTATTGTGTGCTTGCTACTGTCATGTGTACTCATGTATCTATTACTTCACTGTTTCTTGCAACACCAAAATCGAGTGCAATTATTTCCATATTTTAATCAGGATAACTTAGGCTAGTTTGAGGTAACAAAGTAGTGCTGAAATCTCAAATTTATTAACATAACACCTATTTATTGCTTGTTCATGTTACAGATTTAGCATGGATTAGTGGATGATAGCTGGAGCACATGGAGTGGTCCCTCTTCTCTTAACTGTCACCAAAAGACACAGACTGAGAATATCTTCAACTTCTAGTAGATACACCAGCCAGAGCACACACCTCCAGGTTTGCTGGGTCAAAAGAAGGAAATTAACACCACCTTCTCTGTACTTGGGCCCATAAGAGCTTCCTGTCACTTTTGTCCATAACCCCTTGACCAGATTAGTCACACATACCCATCAAACTGCCAAAGAGCTGAAAAGTTACTGTCTTCCTGTCCTTCAAAAGAGAAGAGAACAGCTGTTGAGGAACATGAGAGATGACAGTCACCCTGATCTTCCTGCTTCTATTCTTAACCCTCTTTAATCTTCACCTAGCCAGAGTAATGTTTTTGAAATAAAAATTGTATTTTATGCACACATAAATTTATATATAATTATACATGATAAACAAATTACATTTCTAATTATATGAATTATGTAAGTAATATATATTTGAGTATATATTATTATAGATGACACCATATGTAATTATATATAAATTATATTTTAGATACATAAATTCATAATTATTTCACAACTGTGATGAAAGCTCCATATTTCCTTCCTATGACCTTACAATGAAGTCCAAGCTATTCCACAAGTTATACAGGCCTTGTGTCATCTTACCTTTTCTATTCTCATGTGTGCCCCTCCCTTTAACTTCCTGTGTCTTGGCAGACTTGCTTTCTTCCAGTTCTTGCATATTCCGGGTGCTTTCTTTCCTTCAACTCCTCCTCCCTGCTGCACCCACTCCCTGTTTGCCCTCTGCTCTCTCTCTGCTTGGCCAACTCTTATCTAGCATTCAGGTTTCAGCTTCAGTGTCATTTCTGACCAGCTCTAAGTTACATGCTTACAGAGATCAAGGGTGTTTTGTTTCCCATTATAGATTTAGCACGTCATATAGTGCCTGGTACAAAAAAGAGACTCAATATAATATTTTTTAAATGATTACAGGCAAAAATGAATGAACAGAGACCTCCTATACATGACACTGAAACACAGTGACCTAGCCATAACAGATGGATCACTTAAAAGAGTACCTGTGCATATTATTAGTAACCTGATGATGATAATGACACCCATCTTGCAGGTAATGATAATCTCAAATATTTATAATTTATTACCTGCCTACTGTACAGTTTCAGTATAAAGTTTCTTGACTATTAAAGTACATAATGGGTTGGGTACCTAAGGTTTGAGTGACAGAGGGAATGTGCAACATATGTTCAAAGGTAGGTCTCACTAATTTAGCTTTTTTCCTAAGACTGATGAAGTGACAATATTTTCCAAATTAAAAATCAGATGCAGACTGACAAAGGATTTTTGTGTCATTTCCAAATGTGGAGCGGTATCCAAAAAGAGTAGTTTTGATTCCATAACATTGACATATTTAAGGCAATTGAATGGCTTGGAAGGACAATGACATGGGATATACACATTGAGAACTGTTTTGAAGATTCTGAGACAGATGGCTGTCATCCAGTCAGAACTCAACAGGAAAAAGTGATTGAAAGCCTGGTATACCTATTTTAAAAGATTACTGTTGAATGGTATGTCAATAGTATTAACAATGTAAAATATTTTGCATAAACTTGATAGAGTTAGGGAATGCTCATTAAAAACATTTTGATAATTCCTTAATAGTACTGGTCATGGATTTAAAGTCACCTAGTGAAGTCATTACTGTGAAATAATTAAAGAAAACTTAACACTGAATTTCCTAGCAATGTAACGTTCAGACAATGCCATATTAAATATCTCCCTGTCTCAGGCATCTCCTTATTGACATTTGTCAACACATATCCTACACTAAAATTGTTTACGATATTTTGCTACTGCTGACTTTGATTTAATTACATTGGGCTTAAATGAAAAGGAGTGTAAACAAAGATACTGCAAAAAACACTTTGCTTTAGAACAGTTCTGTGAAAGGTAATCTAATCCTTCCTTTAACCTCAAGTATGTCTCTCCCCCACTCCCTACTCCTAAAACCATACATAAAATAGTGTTGTCCAATCTCTTTTTAGTCTTATCTTCAGAAAAGACTGCGAATTGCCTCAGAAATGTTCTTCTGATACATACACAACCTCTCATGGGAAAGCTTCTCAACCCCACTCTTGTCACATCTCAAGTCCAACTCTTTAGTCTTTTAAATACCACGTCCCCTCTCAGAAGCGAATAACTCTGCCCTTCAACAGTGTTTCAAATTAAAACTCAGAGTCTTCTTGAGGGAGCTTTGCTGCCCACTTGGAAAATAGCTTCTCTGGCAGCTGCCATAACTTCTGATGGAGGTAAAGTTACCGTTGTCAACTGCCAGATTTTCATTTTGAATGTGCAACAATCTATTTAATACTATCCTCTAAAACTCAGGTTTGGGTTTATACTCCATGGGCATACTCAGGAGGCGTGGATATTTTGGTGGGGCACGGGGTGGTCTGAAACATTCGTACTCCTCTCAGTGGTGTGTGTCAAAGTAGAGTCAGGGTGGTCAATGCTAGGGGGTGGCTATTGGCCAGACCAACCTCTCCTTTCTGTGCTACCTTCCACTTTGGGGAAACCCCACTAATCAACGGCCAGGAACTCCATGGCTGTCTGTTTCCTTACTCTTCCCATTTGAAACCCACTTCCAAGAAAACAGAAGGCAAACTCCTCTCAAGACACAAATGGATCATCAGATCTTCTCTTTCTCCCTTCCTACAGATATTCAAGCAACTACAGAATGCTAAGCTTTAAATCAAAGGAGTTGATCTTTGTTATAGTAGGAAAAAAGGATGCAAATGACTAACATTAAAGAAATTAAGTAAATTTTCACATATACCTAATGGAATGTTACCTAGATAGTAAAATTACGTTTACACAATGTGTTCATTTTTTTTATAGAAAATCATCAAACATTTTAAACTTGCAGAATATTAATGGCAAAACACTCTGATGCCATATGTTAAGCAAACGCAGCAGGAAAGAGCACAGTATGATGGAAACTATTTAAAATGTCACAGAAAAAGACTAGGAGTAAATAATTGCCCTTGTGTAATGGGATTATGGTTTTTACCTTAATTATTAAAACATATCTCTATTATTTTCGGTAAGAGAGGAAACTTATAAGTGAAAAAAGAAGAAATAAATAAATTCTCAATGGGGAATTTTTAAGAATCAGTTTCTGATTTAGTGTATGTGTGTGTCTCTATGAATATCTTTACCTACTGACACTTGCACTGCTTATTTGGTAGGGAATGGAATATCAGATCTCTCCACAAACCCAGTTGTGGGGAACACCTCCATGGCTTTTCCAGAAAGCTGATTGTGGGTGGAATACTTGGTGCTTTAGATCTGGATTTATATAAGTCTTATCTTACTTACACATCTAGGATTTTAAATTTAAACCTCCCCAGAATTCTCTGTATTCCTGAGGAATGCAATTTCTTCCTCTCTTGTCTCTGACTGTAAAAGAGAAAAAAACCTTTGGCACTAATCATCTTCTGTTGTGGTTGACTCCACCATTGGCTAACTGTGTGACCCTGGGCTATCTACTTACAAGGAAGAAAAGCTTTCTCACCTGTACAGTGGTAATAAACACTACCTTGCTCTGGTGGAATAAAAATGAGGACATCTCTGTTTAAAAAAAAAATACTTATCATATGTCCTCCAACATGAATAGTTTCTTTACATCTCATGACTCATAATTGCACTATGCTTCCAAAACTGAATGTTCTGATAGTGTGGGTTTTTTCAAGATTGGGGTCTTCCTCTCATTTCTTAGGATGCTATTTTTTTATAAGACTCCCTTTGGTTCTACTTCCCTGTTCTCCAAACCACGCCTGAAACCTTGGATGAACAATGTCCTGCTTCATTCAAATAAGCCCTGGTTTTGCTTAACAGAATTCTGGATTTTCATTTCCGAACGAATAGAATAAAATTTAAACTATGTTTTCACCACAAAGACTAGGTGAATTCTGCTAGATACTTTTTCTATTTTTCTGACCAATATGATTTGAGGCCAGAGGAGACCACAGTATGCTAAAAACAGTACTAATTGTTAAAATTTACTTGTTACAAAATTTTCATTTTCTTACCTTTATCATAGTTTTCCTTCTATAAGGAAAGCTAACCTAAGTCACTTATCTCTTTGTTTTGCTTTTTCTATTCGGTCATTTCTGTAAGCACTGATGGCATCTTTTTTGTACTCAGTTAGATGTAAATTCAAGCTCTCACCTAAAGCTTTTTGCCATGCAGCTAATCTGCATTATTTTCAACCCCAGTCAAGCCCCATGCTGACAAAAATCCCTCTCATGGCGAAACCAAAGCTAAAGAATAAGTAGGAAAAAAAGTCAGAAGAAAAAGATAATTTTTGAGTCTATTTATTTATTTCTTCTCAAAATTAGTTGAGAATAACTGTTGCCTTTTTATTTAATGCTAAATGCTTCACTTTGCCTCCTGGTGGCTGAATAAGACTAGATTTTCTTGCTGTCCTTTGGAAACATTCTTCATGATTCCTGTAGGCTGTGGGAGCAGGAAGTCAACAAAAGATAAGGTCTCACATCTCTTCAAACAGTCCCCATACTTGCTTTGCTGCCAAGTCATTAAGCAAGCAAACTTCTCTCCCATACGGGCTGTTAACTTTTATTTGTTCAGTGCTGCTCTTAAACATGGCTGGCCTGAAATCTACATTTTTTTCCCCCTGGATGGAGAAGAGAATACTCAGCATTTGCTTTGATCAGAGCAGGGTCTGCTAGTTGGGTAGTCTACTGGCCTATCTCAGATGAGCCTTAAAATGTAGTTTGTTTGTTTTTGGCCTCATTCATTTGTTCATCATTCATGCATTCAATTTTTAACTTCAACACATTTTTTTAGTCACCTCGTATTCAACCATTCTAGATGTTAGGTACATATTAGTGAACATAGTAGTTTTAAAAAAGTCCTTGCCTTTCTAGAACTTACGGTCTAGTGGGGGAAGGGAGTAGAAAGTAAGCAGACTGTAGATTATTGTATATAGTCTATTAGAATGTGATAAGTGCTTTGAAAACAGTAGGGCAGGATAAGGAAGATTAGAAATATGAATAGGAGAGGTTTACAATTTCAAATAAAGAGGTCAGGATGGGTTCCTTATGAGTCCATGCTTGAGGGAGTTGAGGGCATAAGGTAGAAAATCCTATAGGGGGAAGAAGCTTAAGAACAGAGCAAGAGTCTCGTGGTGGGAGGAAATCAAGACACATAAGCTTCCTTCATATTCTTGGTAGTCATAGTCATGGGAGAAACATATTGATGAAGCATGTTTCTTGCCTTTAGGGAATTTATAGTCTAATACAGGAAATAGGTCCAAAGTAAGTAGCTTCAGTATACTGTGGTTATTGATAAAACATAGAGCTAAGAATGCTGTAAGGATGCTATAGGAGTATAAAATATTTGGGGAAGGTGACTTTGCTAATGGTTTCTCTTTGGCTATATTTGCTAAATAGCATTATATAGCATATAGATCACTAATTACATAAAATACAGTAATAAGATTGCCATGGAGGAGAACACAAACTTGTTTAACATGGTCTATCTACTTAAGTTAAACGATAAAATAATCAACATATTAAATTAATATATCAAGTAAATCCATAATTCAATCATTAATATGATTTTTGATAATTAATATTTATATTAACTAATTAACACAGTGATCACGTTAACTAATAATAGTCTGCTTACTTTACTATATTAATTATATACATGCAATTAATCATGTTTATTATGTACTAAACATTAAATAGCATTTAATTATCAATTAAATTTATATTATGTACATTAAATTTTTATTTATGTAACTATTTATTTACATCAACTATATTAAATAATATTTAGCTGTGACTAAACTACTATATAAATATATTGAAAATTAATATTGAATTAATGTGCTTTATATATTAAAATTTTAACAATAAATTTTATTTTTAAATAATTATTTTATATACTATTATACATTAATGCATTTTATATATTAAAATTGGTTTACCATTTTGTTTTAATTATTTTTAGTGTGAAAATTAAAAATTACATGTATGCTCCATATTTTATTTCTGTGAGACAGAACTGGTCTAGATTCACCAAGCAGATGGCTGATTTCCTGGCTCCTTATCTTTCAGCATGCCACTATGCTTATGCCACCAGTCTTATGCCAGTCTGGAACGAAAGTAAGGGAATCTTCAGCCTCAAATCAAGGGTAACTCAATCAGAGAGCCCTAGATTTCACCTGGCTGATATCGTCCCAAATTACTGAGAAAGATAATTGAGGAGAAAATGCTGGATTCACTGGGCTTAATAGCCAACGTCCTTCCGACTGTCTTACCTTCTGTTTAGTAACCTACTATGTACGTCTCATGCAGACAATTTATATAAAACTCTCCTGGACTTTTTTTCTGTGTGATATCTTAGCAAGTACATGAACTTATATAACTCTTTATTCTTCTTGCAAAAAATAGTTCAAGTTTTACTCACTTTCTAAAGTTTGCTCTCTCTTTTTCAGTCCTTTGTGTTCATTTATCGTTCAATACAGGTTAAGCATAGCTACTGCTATTCTTTGTGCTATAGTTCTGGTCTCGCCTGCAAAAGAACCCAGTCTAGTCTTGAATTTCTTTATATCCCAGCCCATGGAACAAATTCTGCACATGTAAAACTCTCAGTGTCTTTTATATCACTGCTGATGCCACTTTTTTACCTGGGGCACTTGTGCCTTGTATTAGATATGAAATTCTGCTTTACAACAGATCTCTGGCATACAAACTCATAGTGGTGGTCTTTGTTTCATTCCTCAGAAGCAGTTTTGGGTTTTGTTTCCTCTGCACACTAAACAGTACCATCATTCCATGCTTGAGGTCAGAATTCAGAGTTACCCATGCAGCCAAACACCCTCTCAGTAAATCTTGCATGGTGCCCAAAGTCCTGAAATGTTTTTTCTGTCTGATAATTTTTAACTTACCTCGACCAAGAAGGGTCAAACTGCACTACTCAATTTTTAAGCGGTTGGTGACATTCATATCTCCTTAGGTAAAATGTTCTAATTAGTGATTTGCCACCTCTCCTAGGTGGGTACACTTACCAGAGGCTCAGCGTGAGTGTGCTGCTGAGATTCAAAGTAGAAAAGTCACCAGATATGTGTTCTGACTTAATCTTGTTTTCTTAATTACTAAGGAAAACTAAATGCCCTTCTTTGCTGACTAAAAAAATGGAGAATGTATGTGGGTTATAGGACTGAAAAATCAAATATGTGACCTGTCAGATTGTATTCCTATTCTGACTCTCAGACTTCTTACTCAGGAGAGAGGTGTCCATTTACTGGTTTTTGAAGACAATGCAATTCTGTGACAAAAGCATGAATTTCAGTCAGATATGCTTCAAATTTCAGCTCCGTCACACACTAGCTGTGTGTAGGGCCAGCATCATGGGTGTGCAGTAGCACAGTTTTCATCAAAAGAAGGCCTTGCTCTTATAGTTCCATGCCCTGCAGTTGCTGTCTTGAGATCTTTCATAATCTCACCTTTGAATTTCTGTTTTGTAAGTAAGGCCCAGTGGAGCTCTGGAGCATACCCTGGGTCACCAGCCTTCTTTCTCCTCTCAGGGAACCACTTTGCTGCTCCCCTGCTCTTGTCTGGTGATGGCTGCTGCTTGTTGCACCTGTAGGGGCCTGGATGCAGGCCTGAGAAGGGGCTGGCACGAGCTTCCAAAGAGTGCACCATTAAATTGCAAATCAAAACACACTATTAAAGGTCAAGAGGGAGGTCATAGAAGAAAGAAAACAGCTTCCCCCCCCCCCCCCGCTTTTTGAATAAGAGGACTGCATTTTGATTTTGTCTGGGCACCACAACTTTTGTAGCCGGTCCTAGTTGTGTGACTATAAGAAAATTCCTTAGGCATTTTGATCCTCTGTGCATCAGTCAGGGTCCAGTTTCCACCAGAAGAACTCTCTGAAATTGTGTGTGTGTGTGTGTGTGTGTGTGTATACATACATACTTATATGTGTATATGCATATGCATGTATGGATATATGCATGTGAGTTCAAAGCAATATGTAGATAACAAAGACAACATACTTCAGAGATTGTTTAACTACTTCCCACAGTAAAGGTATACATTTACCAGCACTGGGAGGGAGTGGCTATCAGAAGTCTAAGGTTGCTGAAGCTGTCGCTGTAGTAGAGGGTAGAAGTGGATCATTGTGCAGGAGATACTCCCTCTTTAGGAGAGTACAATTCCTACTACACCTTGACCCAGTCAGAGGAGGGTGGGGGCTGGTGATTACATTCGTTGACTTTTTTTCTCCTAATCTCTCATTTCCTACTGAGGTCTTCCTGTGGCAGCAAAGTACCAGAAGCCACACTACAGAGAGACCAGCATCCCAGGGACAAAGCAGGGTGCCAAGGGTGGCAAGTGGATGTGCAGGGCCAATGGAGAATGCCTGACTCGACTTTAGCAGGGTTGTTTTGAGGATTAGATGAGCTGAAATATGGAAAACACTTTATAACTGTAAAGTACTATTGAACAGAGGCAGAGGCATTTATTATTACTATTAATATCACTGATCTCTATGGCAAAGCTGGAGCAAGTTTGAGTCTGGGTAGGCGACTTGAAAGAGTAAGAAAGATCCTGTTGTGTCCTTGATTCTGTCACAGCACTGCTCTCAGAAACGGTGATATCATGGTAAGGTACAACACAAAATTCCAGTGGCATAGCTTAAAATCAGTAACATAAAGGTCAGGGGTGTCAGGACACCTGGTTCTAATTCTGGCTGACATATTTCTGTAGAACAATTGAGTGAGTCACTTGTCACCTCTGCTCCTCTCCTAACTGGGCTTTGAGATGAAAGGACTAGTAACAGGCTACTTGTGAGGACTGGCAGGGTATCTAAAAACTGCTCTGTTACAAGGCAAGTCTTTTGTACATGTGAATCTCTGCCTGGGCCTGGGCCAAGCAGGAAAATCTAGGCTGGTAAGTCTCTGAAGTAGCTGCTCCTCCCTAAACATCTTCGATTTCATTTCTGGAGCTACTTTCTAAGTGATGCTGAAAACACAAATAATTGGGGACTGTGGAGTCTTTTAGTTCTGGGACCCAAGAGGCAGTGACCCCCAACAGGTGGAATGGAACAACATCCCTTCTCTCCACGCCTGAATGTTCTGTGGTACCAGTTGCCTGTAATGGGTGAAAAAAATATTGAACTCGTTTCTCCTGAGGCGCACAGATGAAAGTTGACTCTAAGAAAGAGAAATTGAAATGCAAAACATCTTATTTAGTTCCAGTTAAAGAGAGATGTGTTTAAAATACTCTGATGTGTGACTTTTTTTCTTTTAAGGCAGAAGCACACAAATATGTATAAATAAAAATCAAAGCAAGTACCACATTTAACTTTCTTGCTGGCTAGATTCATTTTGTATTAGCAGGGAATGACAAAGGAGAGGAATTGGAAATGCATTATTGTTTTCATTTGGTCATCTTTTTGTCCTCCAGGGAACTTTCTCTTAGCAGCAGACACAGGCATGGGAGGTATAGGTGGGTGAGGAAGGAGGGGCCCATCATCCTAGCTGGCTCAGGTACACTCTCTGGCTTCAGCATCGATGTCATATGGCCTGGGAGGAAATCCACTGCATGGGGTGAATCTCCACGTAGAGAGCCCCTTACGACTCTTAACTCCATCTCTAGGTACTTCATTGGGTTCCTTTGAGAAGAGCCAGCCAAATTAAAGCCCCATAAAATTGCACCCGAATAAATAGGGAGGGGGTGGGGATGGCATTCCATCACCTTGGTAGGAGACAACTCACCCACCTACTATGGAATCACTCGTGATAAATTTGGGCAGTCTCAAAGTATTTAGAGTTAGAAGGGACAGGGAGATTATGTCCTGGAAAGCACTCCTTTTACACACAGGGAAACAGCATTTTACCTCCTTTTGAAATTATTGTACCCCGAAACCTAAAACTTAGGGGCCATCTCTATCCTTGTCCATTTTGTTACTTGATTCTATATATCTCATTCTCAATATCTTTTGAGCCCATTTTATTTTCTCCTTTTCGACTGCCACTGCCTTCGTTTCTGACCGTCTTCATTATTTACTTAAATTACTGCAAGTCTCCACCCAAGCTTTCTAAAATGCGGGTCCAGAGATTTCACTGTTTTAGTTGCGTTCCCTCAACAGTCTCACATCATCCTCAAGACAAACTTCAAGTTCATTAGCATAGTACAAAGGACCTTTCATGGTTGGACTTGTTTTTAAGATTCATACCATGTTACACATTTGCCAGGCATGGTTCTAAGTTCTTTACAAATGTTGGATCATTCACTCCTCAAACAACCCTAGGAGGTGTGTGTTATAGTGTCCTTATTTTACATTGAGAACCTGAGGCAAAGAGAAGTTAAGTAACTTTTTCAGGGGCACATAAGCCATAAGGGGGGCGACCAGGACATAAATACCAGCTGTATGCTTGCAGAGTCTCTGCTCTTAGCCCCTAGCATCTGCTGCTGTCCTGGACTCTGTGAGCCAGGCCAGGTCCTTCCTCCCCTCTGGGGTTGTACAGAGGTTATTTACTCACCTTGAAGCAACCATTGATTCTTTCCTTGCCTGAATATATTATATTTATTTGTCCAGACTCACCCCAAATACCACACAGGGCCTTCCATAAACCAAGACGCTGTCTGACTTGGTCACTGTGATACATTATACTAGATTAAAATCCATGATTAATTTGTCTGTGTTCCTCACAGACAAGATCTGTGCTTCTCAAGGTCAGGGATATTATCTACCTTTATCTCACTTGCATCTGACCTATGAAAATACTGAGTGAAGAATGGTAAGAATAATCTTTCAATTTTGACTCTGTTGCCGATCAGACAAATTACTTATCTCTGAGATTCTTTTTATTATTAAAGTAAATAGATTTCTTCCTTCTGCACAGTTACTGTGTGAGTCAAGTTTAATGAAGAGTGTAAGCCCGTAGCCCTGGGCTGACATGTCATAGATGTACTACAAAAATCTCCTCCATTGAGTGAGTCTGGTACCCCTGCAATGCACCTTTCTCTACTTCCATCTTTTCTAGACTTGTTTCACCCTCTGGACTCATGCTTTCTACCAAAAATTATTTTCCCCTTTCTCTCATCGCAATCATAAGGGTTATCTGAAAGTAAACCTGGTCTATGAGCCTTCCTTAAGTCTAGCATGCTTCGTTCCCTCCTTACCTATTTCCTAAAACATTCCCACTATCATCTCTGAAACAGTCCCCACCATAACCCCGTCCCCTTGAAAAATTTGACTGCAGATTTATTGTTTTCACCTCCTCAGTGAGATTGTATGCTCTGAGATGATCAAGGCTGTAACTTTTAGTTCTTTAGTATACTTGCAACTCCAAAAGAATAGCACTTGTTCACCAGATAGTAAATACTTGCAGAGCTAACGTGAATTGAAGTGAGATCCTTTCCCAGGTACTTTGCTGCCTCCTAGCGTTGTGGGAGGCTCCAGGCTGAGAGAAGTTTCCTCTGAGCTCCAGCTCAGCCAGTGCTCTCTGGATTGGCGAACACTGCTGCCGACAATAGACCGACACAGCTGGCTGCAGTTTAAGACTGTTTTGTAGATGCTACGGCAACAAAGCTCTCTGCCACCCTACAGTCCTGGATTGGGTCCCTTGTGGTGGACCCCTTGGCTTTACTTCTGAACTGATCAGCCACGGGACGTGGCTGCAAGGTTAAGACTGCATTTCCACCTCAAATACTTCCTTCCTTCCCTGTTGCTGACCAGGTTGCTGTTTGGAGTTTTTGATTCATTCTTTGATTTTAAGGCTACAGAGTAACATGTGTTCACATTAAAACATTCTTGAGAAAAACAAAACATGCAACTTTTCCCCTCAATTATCCAGATAGTAAGTGAGTTTCTAATTCTGCCAAGAGAGAGGTTTGAATGGTACCTGCTCTTTGAGAAAGTAAAACAAGGTCATTTCAGTGAGACATAAAGCACAAGAAAGAGGGGGGCGCTTATGTATGTCATAGATTTGCCAGGAGTTGTATACCAGAGTTTGCCCACGTATCTGCAGAGATAATATGCTGTAATGGAAAGAACATGGATTTTGGTGAAAAAACATTGGATCCAAATTCCAGATTTTTCAGTGGTTACATCTGTGATGTGCATAACTCTCAGACTCATTTTTTTTGGTGCAGTGTGGGCAGCAACGTATAGATCAGATGGTGTGGCGAGGACTGGATGAGACAGTATGTGCGAAAACAATTACTAATGTATTAAGGGGTTCAAATCCTTGAAATGAGAAGAGCATAGCTTTCAGGCAAGTAGAATATATCTGTTCCCAATATAAATTTGTTCCTGTCTTTTTTAGCTCTTAAGTCTGTTCGTACAACTTAATCTCTTGGAAGGAAGGGAAGATGTCTTTGATCTTCTGTGAATTAGCACAGTGCCTGGCACTTAGGTGTTTAGTAACATTTATTAAATGAATGGAATGCCTGTAGCTAAAGATGATGAAACTTTTGAATTTTTCATTCTAAATTCTTAGTATTCTCAGTCTTTAATATTTTAGAGTCTGAGACTATTGACCCTCTACAGCAACACCACAGTTAAATACATAGATTTTTTTTCCCTGTTTATCACCTTTCCTTTAATTTTCTCATTCAAAGCATGATTCAGTCGTCCTCTTCTCTTGCTGCTTAAACCTCTCACCAGCTCTCAATCAATGCTCCCGGATGCAGTTTCATCGCATGTGACGTTCTTTAATTTCACTTGTCTTATCTATAATCACATCAAGTCATTTATTTGTTAATAGCCTGTTTGGTGGCTTCACAGTTGGAATTATTGCACATCACATTTCCTTTCCACAAGGACATCCTTTTAGCCTCTTTACCTTGTACAGAATTTGTCTTTTCCTGTTGCTAGGCTTGGCTAGCTTCTCCCACTGTACCTCCCGAATCAGCTGTTCACTTTCCTCCTGCTGCTGTCGCTGATAATTTCCAGGTTAAATCTTATAAGTGGAAATTGGATCCACAGCTGGAGTTGAAACACAGCTCCTTGGAGTTATTACCGCAGTCTGTTCCTGGGTAGGTGGGAAAGTTGAAGATGATAGATTTCCAGTGCCTGGGAATCATAATGCCATCCCTCTAACAGTGACTAGGGTGGGATTACGTTCCCCTGGGGAGAGCAATGTTTGCACCTTCTCACTTTGGATTTATATCAGGGGGAGTCAAGAGAGGTGAGCAGGTTTTCAGTAGTTTTCTGTCATTTTATGAGAGATGAGTTAAAGTGATGATGTGAGTTAGACAGCAAATGAATTATTAAATGATTGACCAGACTTTTAGGCTGTGTGCTATCTCAAATATAAAAAAATCTTTTTTTTTTTCCCCAGAGTAGAAACACTGGGGGTGCCAAAAAAATATATACACATTTTAAGTGATGTTGTCTGTGTATTATTTTTAGTTTGCCATAATCAGAAGTGTCTGGACACTGATGGTAACCACTTTGAGCACCTCTTGTAACTGCAGAAGTCAAATGTGACTTCTGTTCATCTTTTGTTATCAGTATATATTGAGTATTACAATTTTAATACAGCTTTTTTCCTTTCTTAAAATGCATATGCATTTTTGGCACACTCTATTTGATTTTTTAGATTCAAACAGTAGAAGTAAAGATCAAATAATAAGTTTCTTCAATCAAAAAATATATATTTTAGAATTCTTTGGTTTCAAAGTATATGTCATACTTTTGACTTATTCAGTACTAATTAACTCAACAAATATTTATTGGGAAAAAAAAAGTATTTGCTGAGTAGCAGTCACTGTTCCAGGATTGGAAATACGAGCTAGTAGGAAACACAAGGTCCCATCTTTATGAAGCTGGCCTTCTAGCGGACAAGACCAACAACAACAAGACAACAGGTAAATAAGATGTCTTCCAATGTACTAGAAGGAAATTAAAATAGGAGAATGTTTGACCATGTTGGATTATATGGCCAGGAGCAACTTTTCGTAGGAGGGTTGGTGTGAGTGAACTCATAATTGCTGAAGGACATTTGAATGATCGATGTATTCTAAAGGGATCCCAGTTGGTCTGTGTCTCTATTTCTTTTTATCTTCACTCCTAACTTTCCTCTCTGACTCACCCCAACCCCAGTAACCATCCTGAGGTCAGAAGTCCCAAAACCTCAAGGGACTTTTCCTTAAAATGTCAACAGCATCCATTGAGGACTCAACAGAAGGTGCCAGGACTTGGCCCAGATGCAGGGGCGGCAAGAGATGAACTCTGGACTGTGGGGAGCTATGGGTTCTGGTCTGGCTCCACCACTGGGGCTGTGTCATCTTGGGCAAGTCCTGCCCTTTATCTGGGCTTTGACCTTCATTTGTGGAGTCAGCTTAGGGAGATGCTTTATGAAATGTCATGACTATGTAGAAGGACAGATACTTGGAAGCTTAAACACATACACATTATCTGTGTGAGGAAAGAAAAGGTAGCAAGGGCTGTTATGAGGTTGTGATGGATCAAAATGAAGACTTCTGTGCCACCCAAGTCCCCTCAGCTTCAATACAGTGGATTGATCTAAACTGGACAGTCTCAGAGAGAGCCCACTATCCATCCAATAAGTGGTACTGTGATATGTTCTCCAAACACCCCCTTACTGTCCACCCTAGGCTTTAACACCATTTCTTCCAGTTAACTTTGACCCTTCAGAGGTTTTCGGTGTTCCTTAAATGGGTTGGACATCCTCTGATTCCTTGGATACCAGATCATTCTTGTAAAATTGCTTTTCTGATTTATCTCTTTTCTATCACTCTCAGCTCAAAGCATATAGTAGAAAAATTCACTTAAAAAGATAAATGTTAAACAAAAAGAGGAGACAAGAAGCAAGGAGCACAGTCAGTGTCCAGAGGCTGCTGCTCACAGCCCACAAGTCAACAAACATGATGGATCTGAGCATTGAGACTGGGGAAATATTGAAAAAGAAAAGAAGTCCAATGGCAATTTAAGTCATTTTATCAATTTCCTGGGATTATCCTGGATGCTGAATAGGAGCATTCAGCCAGTCCCTACCTCATCTGGAGTACAACATGCAGTGTAGACACTGTAGTGTATATATTCAGAGTACAGTAGCAATGTGTTTCTGTGTGCAGCCCTGGTCTGTCCGCAGTGGTTCCTCCTGGACATGCTGGCTCCCCTTTGCTGCATCAGGACTTCAAGACTGGTCACACTGAAAGATCCACAGAGCAGCTGCCATATGCCAAGCACTATTTTCAGCAACAGAAACTCAGCAATAAGCGAGACCAGCAAAATTCTCCATCTTCAAGGGGCTTAGATTCAAGTGGGAAACACAAGAAACAAATAAAAGAAAACCAATAAATTTCAAGTGTTGTGAGTGCTCTGAAGGATCTGATGTGGATTAAAAAAATAACTGTATTGGTATTTGTGTTGCTTTAGCCTAATGCCGGGGAAGGTATCTCTGAGGGGTAGAATATTTGAGTTCATTCATTCAACAGAGATAATGAAGTACCTCCTATGCTCCAGGCCCTTTTCTTCTAGGAAGACAGAATTCATTAATGAATAAACCAAATAGCCCACACTTTGAAAGAGCCTTTTTCTAGCAAAAAGAAAATAGAATTTTAAGGTGTTTGATATTATACAGTAGACACAATAAACTATATAAGTAATGATTTATATAATTGATATTCACATACTCTATCATTTTTCTTATTGTTTTATTGTGCAATAAACATTATAAATAAGTATAGTTGTAACCCGAATGAGAGAGGGAGGAGCCACTGAAAGATTTGGGTGAAGTGCATCCTGAGAGAAGAGATGGAAGTACAAGGCTGTGAGACAGCAGTGAGCATGGCATTCTCAGAGCACAAATAACATCCTGTGTGACTGGAACATCAGGGCCAGAGAGACATGGAAGGGACAGGAGGTTGAAGAGCAGCAAGACTGGAACCAGATCATCAAGTCTGGGTTTTATTCAAGTTCCAAGGGAAATGCATGAAAAAGCTTTAAGTAGGGGATGCGAGAGTGGGGGGAGCAGTAAGATCTAATTCCAGGTTTAGAAAATTATTACTGAAAACTGGTGGAGCATCAACAAAGGGACAGGAAGAGTAGCAGAGAGATCAGTTAAGGGAGATGTTGCAGACGTCTAGGAGAGTGAAGATGGTGGTTAAGACTATGGCTGTAGCAGGAGAAATGGTGATACATCTATCAATTAGATGACAAAGGGATAGAGAGACAAATAATAGATAGGTAGATAGATGTAGAGCTGGATCTCTGCTACTGAATTGGTTGTAGGACAGGAAGGAAAAAAATAAAGTTGTTCTCTAGGTTTGGCCTGATGGGTTGTGTGAATGTTGGTGCCATTTACTGAGAAGGGGGAGGCTTTGTGAGTAGCTGGGTGGGAATTTGGTGGGACAAATAAGTAAATAGCTCAGTACCAGCCTTTTACATGAGGATGTGAAGCAAATAGATAAGACAGCAGAGTTTTGAGGAGTGGGACCAGCATTTGGGAGACATCAGAGAAGAGATGGTATATAAGTTCAGGGGAAGGATGAGATCAACTAAATAAATTGTATAAATAGAGAAGGGATTTGAAGACCGAGTCCTGGGACATTTAAGATTTGAAGGTTTAATAGAGGATGGACTCCCAACAAAGGAGAGTGAGAAAGATGAGGTTTTTGAGAAAGGAGGAAACCTGAGTGAGTATGCCATAGTAAAATCCTAGATCTGTGTGAAATGATGCTGAGAAGGTATGATAACAGAGAATTGAATGATTCTTCTTGAGAAAGGATACGTTTATTGATGACCTTTAAAGAATGTGGTAGGGACAAAACCAACTGGAGTGGGTTGAAGAGGAAAATAGATATAAGGGCGTGTCAACAGCATAGACAGTTTTTCAAAAAAATAATTTTTCTGGGAAGTAGAGAAAAGAGATATTTATTGGATCTCTACTTGGTGTCAAGAATTAAAATAGATTCTGGAAGAATATGTAATCACAAGAAAAGTGGGGGTGAATGCTGTGGCTTCTTTTTCTCTCTAGTGCTAGTCTTTGAGTTGGTCTGCAATGAACTTTCTTTAGCAAGAAAGTGGGGAAGGTTCTTCAGAAGGCTGACAGGCTGCAGCTGTCCTGATCTGTCTTCTACTCACAGTTACTGAGCAAGCCATCTGTTCCCAGGCAAAAGGTGGCTTTCTTAAGAGCCCCTAGATAGTACTTCCTTCTCTGCAGCCTATAAAGTAGAAGAAGGTAAGCAGGAGCATGTTAGAAACACAGCGTCTAATAAGTTGTCCTAATTATGACTCAGAACATGGAAGAAGGCAGAAGTGGAGACTGCCACAGACTTCTCTTCATGTAAATGGCTTCAGAAGGCTGCATACCTAGAGAGAGTCTGGCCACTAGATCCTCACCTCTCCTCCTGGTTAACAAGTCAGCAAGCTAGCAAGAAGGGCCTAGCCTGTATCCTCAATTATTAACAATGGGTGTACACGCCATGAATTTTTGCCTGGGAGAAGGTTGGGAGATTGGAAACTAGTGTTGAGACTTCAGTGGTAGAAATTGGTCAACCGAGGGTCGGCGGCAAGATGGCGACCGGGCAACCCGGTGTCTGAAGCCCTCTGCAAGGGAGATCTGCAGTGGGTCTCTGACTCTCGCCCCCGGGAGGCTGGGGACCCCAGCATTGCAGCCTGCTCCTCAGACAGAGCTCGGCCATCGCTATCACTGGAACATCGCAACGACTGGACAGTTTTACTGCATTGCACTCTCCCGCCGCTGCTGCAGCCCCTCCCCCCACCAGCGCTCCCGCCGCCGCCGCCGCGGCCGCCGCGG